>NC_061508.1:284317560-284617560 GCF_022539505.1 Lolium rigidum
GTTGTCCCGGTATGGATGTCTAAGTTGAGAATAATCAAAAGCGAGAAATCCAAAATGCGAGCTTTCTCCTTAGACCTTTGTACGGGCGGCATGGAGGTACCCCATTGTGACACTTGGTTAAAACATGTGCATTGCAAAGATCCGGTAGTCCAAGCTAATTAGGACAAGGTGCGGGCACTATTAGTATACTATGCATGAGGCTTGCAACTTGTAAGATATAATTTACATAACTCATATGCTTTATTACTACCGTTGACAAAATTGTTTCATGTTTTCAAAATAAAAGCTCTAGCACAAATATAGCAATCGATGCTTTCCTCTTTGAAGGACCATTCTCTTTACTTTTATGTTGAGTCAGTTCACCTATCTCTCTCCACCTCAAGAAGCAAACACTTGTGTGAAGCTGTGCATTGATTCCTACATACTTGCATATTGTACTTGTTATATTACTCTATGTTGACAATTATCCATGAGATATACATGTTACAAGTTGAAAGCAACCGCTGAAACTTAATCTTCCTTTGTGTTGCTTCAATACCTTTACTTTGATTTATTGCTTTATGAGTTAACTCTTATGCAAGACTTATTAATGCTTGTCTTGAAGTACTATTCATGAAAAGTCTTTGCTTTATGATTCACTTGTTTACTCATGTCATTACCATTGTTTTGATCGCTGCATTCACTACATATGTTTACAAATAGTATGATCAAGGTTATGATGGCATGTCACTTCAGAAATTATCTTTGTTATCGTTTTACTGCTCGGGACGAGCGAGAACTAAGCTTGGGGATGCTTGATACGTCTCCGACGTATCGATAATTTCTTATGTTCCATGCCATATTATTGATGATACCTACATGTTTTATGCACACTTTATGTCATATTCGTGCATTTTACGGAACTAACCTATTAACAAGATGCCGAAGTGCCGGTTCTTCGTTTTCTAGCTGTTTTTGGTTTCGAAATCCTAGTAACGAAATATTCTCGGAATTGGACGAAATCAAGACCCGGGGGCCTATTTTGCCACGAACCTTCCGAGAAGACCGAAGAGCATACGAAGTGGGGCCACGAGGCGGCCGCCACCATAGGGCGGCGCGGCCAAGGGGGGCCGCGCCGCCCTATGGTGTGGGCCCCTCGTCGGCCCTCCGACTCGCCCTTCCGCCTACTTAAAGCCTCCGTCGCGAAACCCCGATGCGAAAAACCACGATACGGAAAACCTTGCGGAGACGCCGCCGCCGCCAATCCCATCTCGGGGGATTACGGAGATCTCCTCCGGCACCACTGCCGGAGAGGGGATTCATCTCCCGGAGGACTCTACACCGCCATGGTCGCCTTCGGAGTGATGAGTGAGTAGTTCACCCCTGGACTATGGGTCCATAGCGGTAGCTAGATGGTTGTCTTCTCCTCATTGTGCTTCATTGTTGGATCTTGTGAGCTGCCTAACATGATCAAGATCATCTATACGTAATACTCTATGTTGTGTTTGTCGGGATCCGATGGATAGAGAATACCATGTTATGTTAATTATCAAGTTATTACATATGTGTTGTTTATGATCTTGCATGCTCTCCGTTATTAGTAGAGGCTCTGGCCAAGTTTTTGCTCTTAACTCCAAGAGGGAGTATTTATGCTCGATAGTGGGTTCATGCGTGCATTGACACATGGGACAGTGATGAGAAAGTTCTAAGGTTGTGTTGTCTTGTTGCCACTAGGGATAAAACATTGGCGCTATGTCCGAGGATGTAGTTGTTGATTACATTACGCACCATACTTAATGCAATTGTACTGTTGCTTTGCAACTTAATGCTTGGAAGGGGTTCGGACGATAACTCTGAAGGTGGACTTTTTAGGCATAGATGCGGTTGGATGGCGGTCTATGTACTTTGTCGTAATGCCCAATTAAATCTCACTATACTTATCATGACATGTATGTGCATTGTTATGCCCTCTCTATTTGTCAATTGCCCGACTTGTAATTTGTTCACCCAACATGCTTTTATCTTATGGGAGAGACACCTCTAGTGAGCTGTGGACCCCGGTCCATTCTTTTAATGCTGAAATACAAATCTGCTTGCAATACTTGTTTTCTACTGTTTTCTCTGCAAACAATCATCTTCCACACAATACGGTTAATCCTTTGTTACGGCAAGCCGGTGAGATTGACAACCTCAGCTATTTCGTTGGGGCAAAGTACTTTGGTTGTGTTGTGCGGGTTCCACGTTGGCGCCGGAATCTCTGGTGTTGCGCCGCACTACATCCCGCCGCCATCAACCTTCAACGTGCTTCTTGGCTCCTCCACGGTTCGATAAACCTTGGTTTCTTTACGAGGGAAAACTAGCTGCTTGTGCCCATCATACCTTCCTCTTGGGGTTCCCAACGAACGTGTGAAATACATAGAGGATGACATGCGGGTCCCGAGTTAGCGACAGCGGTATCACCGTTTGAGAGGCGGCGAGGGGATCGAAAGAAAAAGGCAAGTGACCAAATTTGAGGTGCCAAAAAAACTCCAAGAAAAGAAAGTTTTATAGTACATAGAGGATGACATGCGGGTCCCATTTAGCGACGCAGCGGTATCACCGTTTGAGAGGCGGCGGGGGATCGAAAGAAAAAGGTAAGTGACCAAATATGAGGTGCCAAAAATAATTCAAGAAAAGAAAGTTTTATAGTACATAGAGGATGACATGCAGGTCCCGAGTTAGCGACAGCGGTATCACCGTTTGAGAGGCGGCAGGGGATCGAAAGAAAAGGCAAGTGACCAAATTTGAGGTGCCAAAAAAACTCCAAGAAAAGAAAGTTGATTGCACATAGAGGATGACATGCGGGTCCCATTTAGCAGACAGCGGTCTCAACGTTTCCAAGGCGGCAAGGGATCAAAAGAAAAAGGAAGTAGCCAGAAATCAGGGGTCAAAAAAAATCCAAGAATAGAAAGAATTTTGGTTCATAGAGGATGACATGCGGGACCCATGATCCTGCATCGTAAACGGCTCGATCGGAGAACTTTGAACGAGATGGCGCGATCGAGAAAAAAACAATGCCGGAGAGGCTGCCATCCGGGCCCTACATCCCTCGGCGGTGCGGATTTGCGTTGACTCGGCCGGCGAACCCGAGATTTCGAGATGCACCACGTCCCGGGCCACCATACGCGACGTTTTGGCCGCTTTCGTCGGGCTAGGTGGCCTCAAAAACGAGAAAAAAAAGTTTTGACATGCACCACGGAGGGACCAAAAATCGTCGGCCATGGTACACCAGCAACCACGGCGCGACTTCAACTTCGTCGGCCATGGCAACTTTTCTTGTAGTGTTTGAAACCATGACCCATCATAAGCTGAAAAGCTAGGAGGGGTCCATAGGTGCGCGAACTACGTTTGAATACCTAGATAACTTCCTTCGTGTCGACAGCAAAGGCATCAGTTAGCTGTTCCAGAGTTTTGTTCTGGTCGACCTTGGGAAAGATCATCGAGTGCATCCTCGTCATGACTCCTTTATTCTTCTCAAAAAGGGATTGAACAAGCTTGTGAGACTCAAGAGTCAGCGACAAAGCATTTGAAGGAGAATTATTCGGGAGCTTGTCCAAATCCTCAGCAGGGATATCGACAGCTTCTGCAAAGAACGAAAAGGAAGAATTTGTTAACAACAAATTGAATCAATAAAGGGAGAATCGAGAAGAAAGCCAAAACGAGAATTACTGAGCAAGGCCAAAACAGATTGGCGAAGAAGATCATCCTTCTCATTCATTCGAGCTTCGGTAGCAAGCCGCGAAGTTTCTTCGTCCTTCAGCTTCCTCTTCAGCTTCTCAAGTTCATCCTTCAGGGAATCGGCATTCCGGCGAGCCTTGACAGGAATTTTAATTGTGCCTTACAGCTTTGAAGAAGAAGACTCGACAACCTTTATCAGGCGAGCTTTGTCGGTTTCAAGAGAAGTGTATTGGGAGGCGAAGGCCTCCAGAGAAGAGATAACAGCTCGCAAATCCTAGGGAAGTAGGAAAACGATGGCTATTATCAGACAAAGAACTAATCCTCGGAAAGTTTATAATCTGATGAAGATCCGCCCGGGAGCTACCAGAGGTGAACATATTATTAAAAGCAAAAAAGGCTTACAGGTTTCTCGGGAGGGGAAGCTGTGGCTGCAGCAATCGAAGGAATCTCCTTCCCTTTGGAGAGGGAAGAAGCTGTTGAAACTTGAGCCGCTGGGGCTATAGTAGGAGCCGAAGCCTCCGAGGCAGCTGGAGTTGGCTTGCTGATGCTTGGCTTGACCTTCTTGGAAGAAGGTTCGATGAAGCCCTCGTCGCTACAAGAATATGAATCAGAAAAAATGAGAAATGAATACAGATGAACTTCGTCAGAATCTAACTTTGAAGTAAGGAGTGCGGACTTACATATCGAAAAGTTCGTCTTCATCGGCAAAGCCGCCGGACGATCTCTTTAAGGGCAGCACGTCGGCCTTCTCCGCAGCTGCATCAACAAAGGCAGTGCGGTCAGCGTCGTCATCATGGATCGACCCCGCTGTATCGCTTATATCGTCAGCAAGGGATTGAGGATCGATGGAAGAAGCTTCACGATTCATCGGATCATCATGTTCATCTTCTGGGTTTATATTTCCTTCAATATGAGAGTCTACATGGACTGAAGAGTCTTTTTCTTCCGAAGCTTCATTCGACAAATCTTGCAAACATTCGGGAGCTATAGGGATCTGTCGAAAGGAAATCAAGTTAGGATAGCAGAAACTATGAATATGGAAGTAGCGAGGTTAATACAAACTCAAAGGGAAAATTACCTCAGTTGGTCGATGATCGGCATCGAAAGGCGGCTGAAGGGATATGAGTGGGATCGAGTCTTCTTGGCTGAAGAGAGTAAGGCGCCTAACTTCATCGAGCAGCTCCTTCTCGGATAATTCAGCCACGTTTACTCTAGTCTCGTCCTTGGGGCCCGAATACAACCACATCGGATGGGCCCTAGACATGATTGGCTGGACTCGACGTTTCAAGAACACGGCGGTCACCTCGGTACATATCATGGCTTGGCCGTCGGATTCTTTAATCCGAAGAAATCTCTCAATTAATCCATCGACTGTTGGCTTTTCATCGAATATTCTTCCAAGACTTCTTAGGCAACACCTCCAGGACATCAGTGAATTGGGGAAGCTGGGTGTCGGTGCTGACGAATCTCTGATATAGAACCACTTCAACCTCCATCCTTGGACAGATTCCCTCATTGGACAGTTGAAATAGTTCACATCTTTACAGACGACGAACCCAACTCCGCCGATGACAAAGGACCCGCCACTGCAGTTATATCTCTTCACGAAGAAAATTTTCTTCCACAAACCAAAATGGGGCTCAATGCCCAGGAAGGCTTCACATAGGGTGATAAAGATAGCGAGATGAAGGATCGAATTGGGGGTCAACTGCCATAGTTGGATCTCATACACACGAAGGAGGCGATGAAGGAATTCATGGGCAGGAAGCGAAAGACCTCGGTACAGGAAGGATAAGAACATCACAGTAAAACCGGCAGGGGGGATTAGACCGCGAAGTCGCACCTGGGAGAATGACGTTCCCCTCGACGGTGGAGATTATGCCTAGGCTTCGAGCCCTCTTCTCGTCGCGTTTCGTGATAGTGGAGACCTGCCAATCGCCGGGCGTGGGCCCAGCCGCGCCCGCGCCGGAGCTGGGGGAGGAGCATCCGATGCGCCTCTCCTCGATGAGCTCGGAGGAACCTTGGTGGCGGCACCGCTGGTCATGGCGCTGGCGGCGAGGGTGAGATTCTTCTTCTTCACCATCGTGAGATCTGAAGAAGGTCTAAAAAACGGCGGCAGCGACGTAGCAGTTGTAAGCAAGAAGGATGGATGAAGAAGAAAGAATGCGGGGAGAAAGCGTGGAAAGGGTAAAATCTGCCCTTTGAAGGTTATAAACTAAGGAGAGTCTCAGATTGGGTGGCCACGTGTTGCTACCTTCAATTTGTTAAAGGATCTATTTTCATCATTGTGCGTGAAAATCGAGGAGATGCCTTGGTAACCGCACGAGGACTGGTCATTTCCTAAACTGACCGCGCAGAAGGGTGGGCCCATTAAGTCACATCCTGTCAAACCGCAGCAGTTGCTACGTCACCCATGATGTCATCAGAAGTATCGATTTCGCGAGGAGCATCCGAAGAGAACTAAAATTATCGAGTGGTTCAACTTGAGTCTACACGCGTATGAAAGCATCCGCGCCTAGACTCGGGGGCTACTCCCATCGGGAGCGCTGGACGCGCACCCGATATAATTTGGACTCAAAGATCATCTCAAGAAAGATTACACCTGAAGTATCTGAAGAAAGGTTCAAGAGATTTGGGCTAAAGTCTGCACTCGGTTGCAAGCATCTGCGCCCAGACTCAGGGGCTACTCCTATCAGGAGCACCAAGTGTGCACCCGAAAAAAGTGATGAACTCGAAGGATTTTTGCGCGGCCCAGAATCATGCCCGGGGACTTGATTTTGTGTAGAGTGATGTTGTTTTGCCATCGGTAGTTAACCGGTAAAAACCGAGCACGTTACTCAGTATCCCTTACGTACTAAATCTTGCTTGAAAGAAATGAAGACCCGATAAAAGGAGAAATATCGGATGATCATAGCGAATTGAAGAAAAGTCCGGCAGAAGAGAAACGTTCGAGTAGTACAACTTGAGCCTACGCACGGTTGCAAGCATCCGTACCTAGACTCGGGGGCTACTCCCACCGGGAGCGCTGGACGCGCACCCGATAAAAGAAGACGCTGATGTTACAAGGAGGACAAGACCTATCGACTAAGGCGAATATTCGACAGAAGACATGCTTTAGTCCCTGGCCGAAGTATCTTCGGCCAAGCACTCGGGGGATACTGATGTGGGCATTACCCTTCGGGTAACTAATGTTACACTACCTCTTGCGTCCCAACCAGGGGCCCATGAAGGCAGTCGATGGCCAGGCGGGCCACTACGTCGGTTCCAAAGAAGAATCCTTGAAGAATAAGACAAGGAGACGAAGAATACAAGGAAATCTTAGGGCTAGGATCCTTTGTAACCTAGTCGTACCCGGATAGATCTCTTGAGATTTGGCTCCCAATATAAGGGCCAAGAGAGAGGCTGCCGAGGACACACACAATCTTAGCAATCTTAAGCACCGCAAGTCTAGAGCTAGGTCCCTACAGAACTTAGTCTCTCGACGAGATCAAAGCCGAAACCTTCAACACCCCATTGTAACCCGATATTTTCATAATCAGGATCAGTCAGGTAGGACATAATGGTTTTACCTCATCGAGGGCCCCGAACCTGGGTAAATCGCTCTCCCCGCTTGTTTGATAACCGATGTCTCGTGTTAGCCTACAGGATTCCATCTACCATAAGCCCGTTACGGAGGGCATTGCCGAGGAGTACCCTCGACAATGAGTGCTTTTGATATGAATAGCGTCTTGCATGGATGTCACCTTTATTGTGTTGATTATTGCCACACAAATACTTACATACAAAATATTATAAAAGATGAAACTTTACCATTTACCAAAATATGACAGGACTAATATGTGTTTTGTTCTTATTAATGAAAAGGAGGAGGAGTAAAAGGAGAGAGGAAGCAGTATCTTCCCCTAAACGTGTTGCTCCTATTATAGTTTTTGTTGGTGAGCCTGAACTCGATGATGATCCTATGCCCGTTACCTATAGTGGTGATCATGATTGGGAAAATCACACTACTTTTGATATTGAAAATCTCTTGGGTACCAATTCTGAAAATGATGATGTTAATAATTGATGTACTATTAGTAATATCCATGTTCCTGTTGGAGATATGCCCAAGAGGCAATAATAAAGTGGTTATTATATATCTTTATGTTTATGATAAATGTTTGCATATCATGCTATAATTGTATTGACCGAAACATTGATACATGTGTGTTATGTAAACAACAAGGAGTCCCTTGTAAGCCTCTTGTATAACTAGCTTGTTGATTAGTAGATGATCATAGTTTCATGATCATGAACATTGGATGTTATTAATAACAAGGTTATGTCATTAGATGAATGATGTAATGGACACACCCAATTAAGCGTAGCATAAGATCACGTCATTAAGTTCATTTGCTATAAGCTTTCGATACATAGTTACCTAGTCCTTTCGACCATGAGATCATGTAAATCACTTATACCGGAAGGGTACTTTGATTACATCAAACGCCACTCGCGTAAATGGGTGGTTATAAAGGTGGGATTAAGTATTCGAAAAGTATGAGTTGAGGCATATGGATCAACGAGTGGGATATTGTCCATCCCGATGACGGATAGATATACTCGGGCCCTCTCGGTGGAATGTCGTCTAATTAGCTTGCAAGCATATGAATGGTTCATAAGAGATGACATACCACGGTACGAGTAAAGAGTACTTGTCGGAGACGAGGTTGAACGAGGTATAGAGATACCGATGATCAAACCTCGGACAAGTAAAATATCGCGTGACAAAGGGAATCGGTATCGTATGTGAATGGTTCATTCGATCACTAAGTCATCGTTGAATATGTGGGAGCCATTATGGATATCCGGATCCCGCTATTGATTATTGGTAGGAGAGAAGTTCTCAACCATGTCTATATAGTTCACGAACCGTAGGGTGACACACTTAAGGTTTGATGTCGTATTAAGTAGATATGGAATATGGAATGGAGTTTGAAGTTTTGTTCAAAGTCTCGGATGGGATCCAGGACATCACGAGGAGGTCCGGAATGGTCCGGAGAATAAGATTCATATATAGGAAGTCATTTTCTAAGTTTGAAAACGATCCGGTGCATTTATGGAAGGTTCTAGAAGGTTATAGAAAAGTCCGGAAGAAATCACCATGGAAGGTGGAGTACCTAGCTTTGCCGGCCAGCCTAAGGGTGGAGGAGTCCCAGGTGGACTCCACCATAGGGGGTCGGCCACCCCACCAAGGAAAGGGAGGAGTCCCACTTGAGGTGGGAATCCCACCTAGGTAGGATTCCGTCCATATGGCAGGTTTTGGGTTGGGGTCTTATTCGAAGACTTGTAGTCCAACACTTGGGGTTTCCACCTATATAATGAGGAGCAAGGGGAGGGGGCCGGCCACACCAAAGCCACCTTGGCCGCACCCCATAGTGGCCGGCCAACCCCCTCTCCCCAAACCCTAGCCGCCCCTCCTCCTCCACCTCTCCCGCAAACGCAAAGCGAAGCTCCGCCGGAGATCTCCATCGACACCGCCACCACGCCGTCGTGCTGCCGGGATTCAAGTAGGAGCTACTACTTCCGCTGCCCGCTGGAACGGGGAGAAGGACATCGTCTTCATCAACACCGAACGTGTGACCGAGTAAGGAGGTGCTGCCCGATTGTGGCACCGTCAAGATCTTCTACGCGCTTTTGAAAGCGGCAAGTGATCGTCTACCGCAGCAACAAGAGCCTCCTCTTGTAGGCTTTGGAAATCTTCAATGGTTAGTATCGTTCATCCCCTCATTGCTACCATCTTCTAGATTGCATCTTGGCTTGGATTGCGTTCTCGCGGTAGGAAATTTTTTGTTTTCTATGCTACGAATCCCTTCAGTGGTATCAGATCCGTGTCTATGCATAGATTGGTTGCACGAGTAGAACACAATTGTTTTGTGGGTGTTGATGCTTATGTTATCTTTAGTTTGAGTACTTTGCATCTTTGTGGCATAGTGGGATGAAGCGGCTCGGGCTACCTTTACATGACCGCGTTCATGAGATTTGCTCCACGCTCGACATGCAACTTGTATTGCATAAGTGGCTTTGCGGGTGTCTGTCTCTCCTACTATAGTGAAGATTCAATTTACTCTTTCTATTGACAACACTAGTATCACCGTTGTGGTTCATGTTCGTAGGTAGATTGGATCTTACTCGAAAACCCTAAACCACGTAAAATATGCAAACCAAATTAGAGACGTCTAACTTGTTTTTGCAGTGGTTTGGTGATGTGATATGGCCATAATGTGAATGATGAATATGTATGAGATGATCATTATTGTATTGTGGCAACCGACAGGAGCCTTATGGTTGTCTTTAAATTTCATGTTGAGTAGTATTTCAAAGAAGTTGTAATAGTTGCTACATGGGAGAACAATCATGAAGACGGCGCCATTGACCTTGACGCTACGCCGACGATGATGGAGATCATGCCCGTTGATGATGGAGATCATGTCCGTGCTTTGGAGATGAAGATCAAAGGCGCAAAGACAAAGGGGCCATATCATATCACATATGAATTGCATGTGATGTTAATCCTTTTATGCATCTTATATATTGCTTAGATCGCGACGGTAGCATTATAAGATGATCCCTCTCACTAAATATCAAGATAATAAAGTGTTCATCCTTAGTATTCACCGTTTCTAAGACTTGTCGTTTCGAAGCATCTCGTGATGATCGGGTGTGATAGATTCATCAAGTGCATACAACGGGTGCAAGCCAGTATTTGCACATGCGGATACTAAGGTTGCCTTGACGAGCCTAGCATGTACAGACATGGTCTCGGAACACGTGATACCGAAAGGTAGAGCATGAATCATATGATTGATATGATGAACACTTTGAGTGTTCGCCATTGAAGTTACATCTTGTCTCATGATGATCGGACTTGGTGTGGTGGATTTGGTTCGTGTGATCACTAAGAAAATTCGAGGGATATTGTTTTGAGTGGGAGTTCACCTAGTTTTTAATTTTGTTAAATTAAAATTTGAATTCAATTTGTAATAAACATTAGTCTAAACTATTGCAAATATATGTTGTAGATATGGCGTCCCCAATAAATTTTAACCAGTTCCTAGAGAAAGAAAAGCTTAAGAGCAACGGTAGCAACTTCACCGACTAGTTCCGTCATGTGAGGATTTTCCTCGCTGGTGGAAACCTGCAATATGTGCTTGATGCACCGCTAGGTGACCCTCCACCGCCAACCGAAACCGATGAAGTAAAGAATATTTACGCGACTCGGAAAACTCGGTACTCTCAAGTTCAGTGTGCCATCCTATGCAGTCTGGAAGCCGATCTTCAAAAACATTTTGAGCACCACAATCCTCATGAGTTGGTCAATGAGCTGAAAGCTATCTTTGAAACTCATGCGGTCGTGGAATGCTATGAAGCATCGAAACACTTCTTCAGCTGCATGATGGAAGAAGGCAGCTCCGTTAGTGAGCACATGCTCGCCATGACCGGGCATGCGAAGAAACTCGATGACTTGGGAATAGTGATTCCTAACCGGATCGGGGATTAATCGTGTCCTTCAATCACTGCCACCTAGTTACAAGAACTTTGTGATGAACTACAATATGCAAAACATGAACAAAGAGTTACCCGAACTCTTCGCCATGCTGAAATCTCGCTGAGATTGAGATCAAGAAAGAGCACCAAGTGTTGATGGTCAACAAGACCACCAGTTTCAAGAAACAAGGCAAGTCTAAAGGCAAATTCAAGAAGGGTGACAAGAAAGGCTGCTACGCCTCCCGTGAAACCTAAGGCCGGCCCTAAGCCTCGATGCTGAGTGCTATTACTGCAAGGAGAAGGGACACTGGAAGCGTAATTGCTCCAAGTATTTGGCTGATCTGAAGAGCGGCCTTGTCAAGAAGAAGAAAGAAGGTATATCTGATATACATGTTATAGATGTTTATCTTACTGGTTCTCGTACTAGTACCTGGGTATTTGATACTGGTTCGGTTGCTCATATTTGTAACTTGCAACTCACGCACGGAACGTGCTACTCCACGCCTTTTTTTCGATCGACCGTGACGGGCTATGCCATCTGAAAGATTAGATCTTGGTCTTTTCTGATCTTCTGATCTCATTGATGTTGATGATGAAGTTGATGGATCCCTCCCGAATAACAAAATCTAGTGTCGCAAATTCCCACAGACGACGCCAATTGACGAGGGATCACCTCGGCAATGCCTACGTATTGTAGACTAGGGTTTCGGGAGAGAGCGACGATGGAGATTCCGGGAGCGAGATTAGGCACACGACGTACCCAGCTTCGGGTCCCCTCGGTGGAGGATCCCTACGTGCTGCTAGCAATCCAGTATATGATCTTAGATGTGTTTACAGGGTGCCACCGTAGGCGGAGGTTTGTTGTCTATCTGCTATCTATCTGTTGGCCTCTCTCTATCGGGTACCCTGACTGGCTTTATATATGCAACCAGCCTAGGGTTTTTACAAGAGTCCTAGTCGACTACTTCTTCGGGTTGCCTTGTTGGGCCTTCTCCATATCGTGCCTTCTCCATATTGGGCCGAGCCAATCTAGGTATACCAATAATGGGTACCCAAAGGGTATACCCATGTCACGATGCGCGTTGGAAATGGATCCAAAGTCGATGTGATCGCTGTCGGCACACTCCCTCTACATCTACCTTCGGGATTAGTTTTAAACCTCAATAATTGTTATTTTGTACCCGTGTTGAGCATGAACATTATATCTGGATCTTGTTTAATGCAAGATGGTTATTCATTCAAGTCTGAGAATAATAGTTGTTCTATTTTTATGAATAATATCTTTTATGGTCGAGCACCTGAAAAGAATGGTTTATTTCTGTTAGATCTCGATAGTAGTGATACACATATTCATAACATTGATGCTAAGCGAATTAAATTGAATGATAATTCTACTTATATGTGGCACTGTCGTCTTGGTCATATTGGAGTGAAACGCATGAAGAAACTCCATACCGATGGATTACTTGAATCACTTGACTTTGAGTCACTTAAAAGATATGAAGCATGTCTAATGGGAAAAATAACTAAGACTCCATTCTCTGGTATTATGGAGCGAGCTACAGACTTATTGGAAATCATACATACCGATGTGTGCGGAACAATGAGTGTAGCCTCGCGCAGTGGATATCGTTATGTTCTAACCTTCACAGATGATCTGAGTAGATATGGGTATATCTATTTCATGAAACATAAATCCGAAACTTTCGAGAAGTTTAAGGAATTCCAAAGTGAAGTAGAAAATCAACGTAACAAGAAGATTAAATTTCTACGATCCGATCGCGGAGGTGAATATCTGAGTTATGAGTTTGGCATGCATTTAAAGAAATGCGGAATACTTTCACAATTGACACCGCCGGGAACACCACAACGAAACGGTGTGTCCGAACGTCGTAATCGAACTCTCTTAGATATGGTTCGTTCTATGATGTCTCTTATTGATTTGCCGTTATCATTTTGGAGTTATGCATTAGAGACAGCTGCATTCACTTTAAATAGGGCACCATCTAAATTCGTTGAAACGACACCGTATGAATTATGGTTTAATAAGAAACCTAAGCTGTCGTTCCTTAAAGTTTGGGGTTGCGAAGCCTATGTAAAAAAGTTACAACCAGACAAGCTAGAACCCAAAGCAGAGAAATGCGTCTTCATAGGATACCCTAAGGAAACTATAGGGTACACTTTCTATCACAGATCCAAAGGCAAAATCTTTGTTGCTAAGAACGGAACCTTTCTTGAGAAAGAATTTCTCACTAAAGAAGTGACTGGAAGAAAAGTAGAACTCGACGAGATTACTGAATCTTCACTCGTTGATCAGAGTAGCACAGTACCGGAAGTTGTTCCTGTGCCGCCTACACCGGCAACAGAGGAAGCTAATGATAATGATCATGAAACTTCGAACAAGATAGCTACTGAACCTCGCAGATCGACAAGGGAACGTGCCACTCCTGATTGGTATGATCCTTGTCTAAATGTCATGATTGTGGACAACAATGATGAAGACCCTGCGACGTATGAAGAAGCGATGATGAGCCCAGATTCCAACAAATGGCAAGAAGCCATGAAATCCGAAATGGGATCCATGTACGATAACAAAGTATGGACTTTGGTAGACTTACCTGATAGCCGCAAGGCTGTCGAGAATAAATGGATCTTCAAGAGAAAAACAGATGCTGATGGTAATATTACTGTCTATAAAGCTCGACTTGTCAAAGTGTTTCCGACAAATTCAAGGTGTTGACTACGATGAGACTTTCTCACCTGTAGCGTTCAATTTCTGGACTGAAGCAAGCATCGAGAAGTTGGAACCGACGCTTTGATAAGGTGATCAAAGACTTCGGGTTTATACAGTGTCATGGAGAGGCATGTATTTACAAGAAAGTGAGTGGGAGCTCTGTAGCGTTCCTGATATTATATGTAGATGTGATACGCGTACAGCACGCATCCGTTGGGAACCCCAAGAGGAAGGTGTGATGCGTACAGCGGCAAGTTTTCCCTCAGTAAGAAACCAAGGTTTATCGAACCAGTGAGGAGCCAAGAAGCACGTGGAAGGTTGATGGCGGCGAGATGTAGTGCGGCGCAACACCAGGGATTCCGGCGCCAACGTGGAACCTGCACAACACAACCAAAGTACTTTGCCTCAACGAAACGGTGAGGTTGTCAATCTCACCGGCTTGTCTGTAACAAAGGATTAGATGTATAGTGTGGATGATGATTGTTTGCAGAGAACGAGTAGAACAAGTATTGCAGTAGATTGTATTCGATGTAAAAGAATGGACCGGGGTCCACAGTTCACTAGTGGTGTCTCTCCCATAAGATAAATAGCATGTTGGGTGAACAAATTACAGTTGGGCAATTGACAAATAGAGAGGGCATGACAATGCACATACATGATATGATGAGTATAGTGAGATTTAATTGGGCATTACGACAAAGTACATAGACCGCTATCCAGCATGCATCTATGCCTAAAAAGTCCACCTTCAGGTTATCATCCGAACCCCTTCCAATATTAAGTTGAAAACAACAGACAATTGCATTAAGTATGGTGCGTAATGTAATCAATAACTACATCCTCGGACATAGCATCAATGTTTTATCCCTAGTGGCAACGAGCACATCCACAACCTTAGAACTTTCGTCACTGTCCCGATTTAATGGAGGCATGAACCCACTATCGAGCATAAATACTCCCTCTTGGAGTTAAGAGTAAAAACTTGGCCGAAGCCTCTACTAATAACGGAGAGCATGCAAGATCATAAACAACACATAGGTAATAGATTGATAATCAACATAACATAGTATTCTCTATCCATCGGATCCCAACAAACACAACATATAGCATTACAGATAGATGATCTTGATCATGTTAGGCAGCTCACAAGACCCGTCAATGAAGCATAATGAGGAGAAGACGACCATCTAGCTACTGCTATGGACCCATAGTCCAGGGGTGAACTACTCACTCATCACTCCGGAGGCGACCATGGCGGTGAAGAGTCCTCCGGGAGATGATTCCCCTCTCCGGCGGAGGTGCCGGAGGCGATCTCCTGAATCCCCCGAGATGGGATTGGCGGCGGCGTCTCTGGAAGGTTTTCCGTATCGTGGCTCTCGGTACTGGGGGTTTCGCGACAAAGGCTATATGTAGGCGGAAGGGTAGGTCAGGGGGCCACACGGGGGCCCCACACGCTAGGGCCGCGCGGGCCCCCTCTGGGCCGCGCCGCCCTAGTGTGGCGGCGCCCCGTGGCCCCACTTCGTCTTCCCTTCGGTGTTCTGGAAGCTTCGTGTGAAAATAGGCCCCTGGGCGTTGATTTCGTCCAATTCCGAGAATATTTCCTTACTAGGATTTCTGAAACCAAAAAAGCGAGAAAATAGCAAGCGGCTCTTCGGCATCTCGTTAATAGGTTAGTGCCGGAAAATGCATAAATATGACATAAAGTATGCATAAAACATGTAGATATCATCAATAATGTGGCATGGAACATAAGAAATTATCGATACGTCGGAGACGTATCAGCATCCCCAAGCTTAGTTTCTGCTCATCCCGAGCAGGTAAACGATAACAAAGATAATTTCTGGAGTGACATGCCATCATAACCTTGATCATACTATTGTAAGAATATGTAATGAATGCAGCGATCCAAACAAAGTAAATGACATGAGTAAACAAATGAATCATATAGCAAAGACTTTTCATGAGTAGTACTTTCAAGACAAGCATCAATAAGTCTTGCATAAGAGTTAACTCATAAAGCAATAATTCATAGTAAATGTATTGAAGCAACATAAAGGAAGATTAAGTTTCAGCGGTTGCTTTCAACTTGTAACATGTATATCTCATGGATATTTGTCAATGTAAAGTAATATAACAAGTGCAATATGCAAGTATGTTGGAATCAATGCACAGTTCACACAAGTGTTTGCTTCTTGAGATGGAGAGAGATAGGTGAACTGACTCAACAATAAAAGTAAAAGAAAGGCCCTTCGCAGAGGGAAGCATCGATTGCTATATTTGTGCTAGAGCTTTGATTTTGAAAACAAGAAACAATTTTGTCAACGGTAGTAATAAAGCATATGTGTTATGTAAATTATATCCTACAAGTTGCAACCCTCATGCATAGTATACTAATAGTGCCCGCACCTTGTCCTAATTAGCTCGGATTACCTGGATTATCATTGCAATGCACATGTTTTAACCAAGTGTCACAAAGGGGTACCTCTATGCCGCCTGTACAAAGGTCTAAGGAGAAAGCTCGCATCGGATTTCTCGCTATTGATTATTCTCAACTTAGACATCCATACCGGGGCAACATAGACAACAGATAATGGACTCCTCTTTTATGCATAAGCATTCAACAACAATTAATTTTTCTCATATGAGATTGAGGATATTTGTCCAAAACTGAAACTTCCACCATGGATCATGGCTTTAGTTAGCGGCCCAATGTTCTTCTCTAACATTATGCATGCTCTAACCATTCTAGCGGTAAATCTCCCTTACTTCGATACAAGACGGACATGCATAGCAACTCACATGATATTCAACAAAGAGTAGTTGATGGCGTCCCCGGGAACATGGTTATCGCACAACAAGCAACTTAATAAGAGATAAAGTGCATAAGTACATATTCAATACCACAATAGTTTTTAGGCTATTTGTCCCATGAGCTATATATTGCAAAGGTAGAGGATAGAAATTTAAAGGTAGCACTCAAGCAATTTACTTTGGAATGGCGGAGAAATACCATGTAGTAGGTAGGTATGGTGGACACAAATGGCATAGTGGTTGGCTCAAGGATTTTGGATGCATGAGAAGTATTCCCTCTCGATACAAGGTTTAGGCTAGCAAGGTTTATTTGAAATAAACACAAGGATGAAGCGGTGCAGCAAAACTCACATAAAAGACATATTGTAAACATTATAAGACTCTACACCGTCTTCCTTGTTGTTCAAACTCAATACTAGAAATTATCTAGACCTTAGAGAGACCAAATATGCAAACCAAATTTTAGCAAGCTCTATGTATTTCTTCATTAATAGGTGCAAAGTATATGATGCAAGAGCTTAAACATGAGCACAACAATTGCCAAGTATCACATTATCCAAGACATTATAGCAATTACTACATGTATCATTTTCCGATTCCAACCATATAACAATTTAATGAAGAAGAAACTTTCGCCAAGAATATTATGAGTAAAGCCTAAGGACATACTTGTCCATATGCAACAGCGGAGCGTGTCTCTCTCCCACACAAAGAATGCTAGGATCATTTTATTCAAACAAAAACAAACACAAAAACAAACAGACGCTCCAAGCAAAGTGCATAAGATGTGATGGAATAAAAATATAGTTTCACTAGAGGAACCTGATAATGTTGTCGATGAAGAAGGGGATGCCTTGGGCATCCCCAAGCTTAGACGCTTGAGTCTTCTTGATATATGCAGGGGTGAACCACCGGGGCATCCCCAAGCTTAGAGCTTTCACTCTCCTTGATCATATTGTATCATCTCCCTCTCTTGATCCTTGAAAACTTCCTCCACACCAAACTCAAAACAACTCATTAGAGAGTTAGTGCACAATCAAAACTTACATGTTCAGAGGTGACACAATCATTCTTAACACTTCTGGACATTGCACAAAGCTACTGAAAGTCAATGGAATCGAAAAATCCATCAAGCATAGCAAAACAGGCAATGCGAAATAAAAGGCAGAATCTGTCAAAACAGAACAGTTCGTAGAGACGAATTTTATTGAGGCACCAGACTTGCTCAAATGAAAATGCTCAAATTGAATGAAAGTTGCGTACATATCTGAGGATCACTCACGTAAATTGGCATAATTTTCCGAGTTATCTACAGAGAATTAGGCCCAGATTCGTGACAGCAAAGAAATCTATTTCTGCGCAGTAATCCAAATCTAGTATGAACCTTACTATCAACGACTTTACTTGGTACAACAATGCACAAAACTAAGATAAGGAGAGGTTGCTACAGTATTAACAACTTCCAAGACTCAAATATAAAATAAAAGTATTGTAGTAAAAACATGGGTTGTCTCCCATAAGCGCTTTTCTTTAACGCCTTTCGACCTAGGCGCGAAAGTGTGTATCAAGTATTATCAAGAGACGAAGTGTCAACATCATAACTTGTTCTAATAATAGAATCAAAAGGTAACTTCATTCTCTTTCTAGGGAAGTGTTCCATACCTTTCTTGAGAGGAAATTGATATTTAATATTACCTTCCTTCATATCAATGATAGCACCAACAGTTCGAAGAAAAGGTCTTCCCAATATAATGGGACAAGATGCTTTGCATTCAATATCCAAGACAACAAAATCAACGGGGACAAGGTTATTGTTAACGGTAATGCGAACATTATCAACTCTCCCCAAAGGTTTCTTTGTAGAATTATCAGCAAGATTAACATCCAAATAACAATTTTTCAATGGTGGCAAGTCAAGCATATTATAGATTTTCTTAGGCATAACGGAAATACTTGCACCAAGATCACATGAAGCATTACAATCAAAGTCATTGACCTTCATCTTAATGATGGGCTCCCAACCATCCTCTAGCTTCCTAGGAATAGAAGTTTCGCGTTCTAGTTTCTCTTCTCTAGCTTTTATGAGAGCATTTGTAATATGTTTCGTGAAAGCCAAATTTATAGCACTAGCATGAGGACTCTTAGCAAGTTTTTGTAAGAACTTTATAACTTCAGAGATATGGCAATCATCAAAATCCAAACCATTATAATCTAAAGCAATGGGATCATTATCCCCAATGTTGGAAAAAATTTCAGCAGTTTTATCACAGGCAATTTCAGCAGTTTTAGCAGTTTCAGGCAGTTTTTCACGCTTTGCATTAGAAGTAGAAACATTGCTAACACTAATTATTTTACCATTAATAGTAGGAGGTGCAGCAACATGTGGAGCATTAGCATTACTAGTGGTGGTAATAGTCCAAACTTTAGCTATATTATCTTCTTTTTCATTTTCTTCTTTTTCCCACCTAGCACGCAATTCGGCCATCAATCTTATATTCTCATTAATTCTAACTTGGATGGCATTTGCTGTAGTAACAATTTTATTATCTATATCCTCAGGTTTAGCAGCCATTTTATTAATTAAATAAGATTGTGACGCAGACATGTATGAGATTCGGTTTTCAGTATTTGCAAGTTTAGTTTGCAACCCAGAGATCTCCATATTCAGATTTTCAAGTTGATTTCCTATATTCTTCAACAAGGTAGAATGTTCATTCATAGTTTTAGTAAACAATTTATTTTGCTCATATTGTGATTGCATAAAGCTCTTGGTGGATCTTTCAATTTCTAACATCTTTTCCTCATTAGGTGAAGCATATCTACCATAAGAGTTACCATTAGCAGGATATGGCCTAGAATTATTATAATTGTTATTTTTAATGAAATTCACATCAACATGTTCTTTTTGAGCAACCAATGAAGCTAACGGAATATTATTAGGATCACCATTAGTCCTACCATTCACAAGCATAGACATAATAGCATCAATCTTATCACTCAAGGAAGAGGTTTCTTCGACAGAATTTACCTTCTTACCTTGTGGAGCTCTTTCCGTGTGCCATTCAGAGTAATTAATCATCATATTATCAAGAAGCTTTGTTGCTTCACCAAGAGTGATGGACATAAAGGTACCTCCAGCAGCTGAATCCAATAGGTTCCGTGAAGAAAAATTCAGTCCCGCATAAAAGGTTTGGATGATCATCCAAGTAGTCGATCCATGGGTTGGGCAATTTTTAACCAAAGATTTCATTCTTTCCCAAGCTTGTGCAACATGCTCATTATCAAATTGTTTAAAATTCATTATGCTACTCCTTAAAGATATAATTTTAGCAGGGGGATAATATCTACCAATAAAAGCATCCTTGCATTTAGTCCATGAATCAATACTATTCTTAGGCAGAGATAGCAACCAATCTTTAGCTCTTCCTCTTAATGAGAAAGGAAACAATTTTAATTTTATAATGTCACCATCTACATCCTTATACTTTTGCATTTCACATAATTCAACAAAATTATTAAGATGGGCAGCAGACATCATCAGAACTAACACCAGAAAATTGCTCTCGTATAACAAGATTTAGTAAAGCAGGTTTAATTTCAAAGAATTCTGCTGTAGTAGCAGGTGGAGCAATAGGTGTGCATAAGAAATCATTATTATTTGTGGTTGTGAAGTCACACAACTTAGTATTTTCAGGAGTACCCATTTTAGCAAGAGTAAATAAAGCAAACTAGATAAAGTAAATGCAAGTAACTAATTTTTTTGTGTTTTTAATATAGCAAACAAGATAGCAAATAAAGTAAAACTAGCAACTAATTTTTTTATATTTTGATTTAGTGTAGCAAACAAAGTAGTAAATAAAATAAATCAAGACAAAAATAAAGTAAAGAGATTGCGATGTGGAGACTCCCCTTGCAGCGTGTCTTGATCTCCCCGGCAACGGCGCCAGAAAAAGAGCTTGATACGCGTACATCACGCGTCCGTTGGGAACCCCAAGAGGAAGGTGTGATGCGTACAGCGGCAAGTTTTCCCTCAGTAAGAAACCAAGGTTTATCGAACCAGTAGGAGCCAAGAAGCACGTTGAAGGTTGATGGCGGCGAGATGTAGTGCGACGCAACACCAGGGATTCCGGCGCCAACGTGGAACCTGCACAACACAACCAAAGTACTTTGCCCCAACGAAACAGTGAGGTTGTCAATCTCACCGGCTTGCTGTAACAAAGGATTAGATGTATAGTGTGGATGATGATTGTTTGCAGAGAACAGTAGAACAAGTATTGCAGCAGATTGTATTCGATGTAAAAGAATGGACCGGGGTCCACAGTTCACTAGTGGTGTCTCTCCCATAAGATAAATAGCATGTTGGGTGAACAAATTACAGTTGGGCAATTGACAAATAGAGAGGGCATGACAATGCACATACATGATATGATGAGTATAGTGAGATTTAATTGGGCATTACGACAAATTACATAGACCGCTATCCAACATGCATCTATGCCTAAAAAGTCCACCTTCAGGTTATCATCCGAACCCCTTCCAGTATTAAGTTGAAAACAACAGACAATTGCATTAAGTATGGTGCGTAATGTAATCAATAACTACATCCTCGGACATAGCATCAATGTTTTATCCCTAGTGGCAACAGCACATCCACAACCTTAGAACTTTCTGTCACTGTCCCGGATTTAATGGAGGCATGAACCCACTATCGAGCATAAATACTCCCTCTTGGAGTTAAGAGTAAAAACTTGGCCAGAGCCTCTACTAATAACGGAGAGCATGCAAGATCATAAACAACACATAGGTAATAGATTGATAATCAACATAACATAGTATTCTCTATCCATCGGATCCCAACAAACACAACATATAGCATTACAGATAGATGATCTTGATCATGTTAGGCAGCTCACAAGACCCGACAATGAAGCATAATGAGGAGAAGACGACCATCTAGCTACTGCTATGGACCCATAGTCCAGGGGTGAACTACTCACTCATCACTCCGGAGGCGACCATGGCGGTGAAGAGTCCTCCGGGAGATGATTCCCCTCTCCGGCAGGGTGCCGGAGGCGATCTCCTGAATCCCCCGAGATGGGATTGGCGGCGGCGGCGTCTCTGGAAGGTTTTCCGTATCGTGGCTCTCGGTACTGGGGATTTCGCGACGAAGGCTATATGTAGGCGGAAGGGCAGGTCAGGGGGCCACACGGGGGCCCCACACGCTAGGGCCGCACGGGCCCCCTCTGGGCCGCGCCGCCCTAGTGTGGCGGCGCCCCGTGGCCCCACTTCGTCTTCCCTTCGGTCTTCTGGAAGCTTCGTGTGAAAATAGGCCCCTGGGCGTTGATTTCGTCCAATTCCGAGAATATTTCCTTACTAGGATTTCGAAACCAAAAACAGCGAGAAAACAACAAGCGGCTCTTCGGCATCTCGTTAATAGGTTAGTGCCGGAAAATGCATAAATATGACATAAAGTATGCATAAAACATGTAGATATCATCAATAATGTGGCATGGAACATAAGAAATTATTGATACGTCGGAGACGTATCAAGATGAAATATTATTGATCGGGAATGATATAGAAATATTAAGCAGTGTAAAATGTTATTTGAATAATAGTTTTTCAATGAAAGACCTAGGTGAAGCATCATACATATTAGGCATCAAGATTTATAGAGATAGATCAAGACGTCTAATAGGGCTATCACAGAGTACATACCTGGACAAGATTCTAAGGAAGTTTAGAATGGACGAAAGTAAGAAAGGATTCTTACCTATGTTACCAGGCAAGGTCTTAAGTAAGACCCAAGGTCCGGCTACGGCAGAAGAAAGAGAAAGGATGAGTCAGATCCCCTATGCCTCGGCAGTAGGCTCTATCATGTATGCCATGCTATGTACGAGACCAGATATAGCACATGCTGTTAGTTTGACTAGCAGATAGCAAAGTGATCCAGGAATGGAACACTGGACAGCGGTCAAGAATATCCCGAAGTACTTGAAAAGAACTAAGGATATGTTTCTTTGTTATGGAGGTGACCAAGAGCTCGTTGTAACCAGTTACACCGATGCAAGTTGGAACACTGATCCTGATGACTCTAAGTCTCAGTCTGGGTACGTGTTTATATTGAATGGTGCTGCAGTAAGCTGGGCAAGCTCGGAGCATTGCACGGTGGCGAAGTCTTCAACAGAATCGGAGTACATAGTGGCTTCAGAGGCTTCATCAGAAGCGGTATGGATGAAGAGGTTCATTGTAGAGCTCGGTGTGGTTCCTAGTGCATTGGACCCACTAGTCATCTACTGTGACAACATGGGTGCCCTCGCTAATGCACAAGAACCAAGGTCACACAAGAGGCTGAAGCATATCAAGCTGCATTATCATTCGATTCGCGAGTACATCGAAGATGGAGAAGTAAAGATTTGCAAAGTACACACTAATCTGAATGTAGCAGATCCGTTGACTAAAGCTCTCCCTAGGGCAAAGCATGACCAACACCAGAATGCCATGGGTGTTAGGTACCTTACAATGTAATCTAGATTATTGACTCTAGTGCAAGTGGGAGACTGTTGGAGATATGCCCAAGAGGCAATAATAAAAGTGGTTGTTATATATCTTTGTGTTTATGATAACTGTTTATATACCATGCTATAATTGTATTAACCGAAACATTGATACATGTGTGTTATGTAAACAACAATGAGTCCCTAGTAAGCCTCTTAACTAGCTTGTTGATTAATAGATGATTATAGTTTCATAATCATGAACATTGGATGTTATTAATAACAAGGTTATGTCATTATATGAATGATGTAATGGACACACCCAATTAAGTGTAGCATAAGATCACGTCATTAAGTTATTTGCTATAAGCTTTCGATACATAGTTACCTAGTCCTTTCGACCATGAGATCATGTAAATCACTTATACCGGAAAGGTACTTTGATTACATCAAACGCCACTCGCGTAAATGGGTGGTTATAAAGGTGGGATTAAGTATCCGGAAAGTATGAGTTGAGGCATATGGATCAATAGTGGGATTTGTCCATCCCGATGACGGATAGATATACTCTGGGCCCTCTCGGTGGAATGTCGTCTATATTAGCTTGCAAGCATATGCATGGTTCATAAGAGACCACATACCATGGTACGAGTATAGAGTACTTGTCAGGAGACGAGGTTGAACAAGGTATAGAGATACCGATGATCAAACCTCGGACAAGTAAAATATCGCATGACAAAGGGAATCGGTATCGTATGTGAATGGTTCATTCGATCACTAAGTCATCGTTGAATATGTGGGAGCCATTATGGATCTCCAGATCCCGCTATTGGTTATTGGTCGGAGAGAGTTCTCAACCATGTCTATGATGACCCACAAGTATAGGGGGTGTATCGTAGTATCTTCGATAAGTAAGAATGTCGATCCCAACGAGGAGCAGAAGGTGTTGACAAGCAGTTTCGATGAAGGATTCATCGTAAATGCTCACGGACAAGTATTCGGGGGTTTTGATGTAGCAGATGAATAAAGTACGAGTAAGTAAAGTGCGAGAGTAACAATTGCAGCGAGTGGCCCAATCCTTTTTAGCACAAAGGACAAGCCGGTTTGTTTACTTATAATGACCAAACGTTCTCGAGGACACACGGGATTTTAGTCTAGTGCTTTCGCTACATACGGCTAATTAATCTTCATTGTTTTGATAAGTGTTGTGTGGGTGAACCTATGCTAATGTACCGCCCTTCCTAGGACTAATACATACTTGTGATTATACCCCTTGCAAGCATCCGCAACTACAAGAAAGTAATTAAGATAAATCTAACCACAGACCTTAAACTGCGAGATCCTCGCTATCCCTCCTCGCATCGATATACCAACGGGGGTTTAGGTTTCGTCACTCCGGCAACCCCGCAATTGGCAAACGAGTACAAGATGCATTCCCCTAGGCCCATAAAGGTGAAGTATCGTGTAGTCGACGTTCACACGACACCACTAGAAGAATAACACCACAACTTAAATATCATAACATTGAATATTACTCAACCATACTTCACTACTAACATTTAGACTTCACCCATGTCCTCAAGAACTAAACGAACTACTCACGAGACATCATATGGAACATGATCAGAGGTGATATGATGATGAATAACAATCTGAACATAAACCTTGGTTCAACGGTTTCACTCAATAGCATCAATAACAAGTAGAAATCAACACCGGGAGAGTTTCCCCTATCAAACAATCAAGATCAAACCCAAATTGTCACAGCGGTGACGATGTGCAGCGGTGGAGACGGCGGTGATGATGATGGAGATGATGATGATGGTGAGGGAGATGATGTCCAACTCGATGGCGGTGACGATGGCATCGATTTCCCCCTCCGGGAGGGAATTTCCCCGGCGGATCTCAGCCTGCCGGAGAGCTCTTTTCTCTCTGGTGTTCTCCGCCCCGCAGAGGCGGCTGTGACTCTTCGCGACCTATCCCCTGGAGCTTAGGTTTTCGGGACGAAGACGTTCGCGAAGAAAAGGAGGCGAGAGGGGGCTGTGGGCCCCCTCCTCACAGGGCGGCGCGGCCAGGCCTTGGGCCACGCCGGCCTATGAGGTGGGCCCACCTTGTGTCCCCTCGGCTCCCCCTTTTGGCTCCCTTCGTCTTCTGGAAAAATAGGTTTTTCCATATAATTTCCGTCGACTGTTGATCTTCCGAAATATTGCATTCTGACGGCGCTTTTTCCAGCAGAATCCTGACTCCGGTGCGCGATCCTCCAATAATCATGAATCATGCAAAATAGATGAAATAACATAAGTATTATCCCCAAATATGAAATATATCAATGAATAACAACAAATTATGATATAAAATAGTGATGCAAATTGGACGTATCAACTCCCCCCAAGCATAGACTTCGCTTGTCCCCAAGCGAAACTGAACTCGGTAAACAGGACCACATGTTTATGGAGTGAAGAGTCGATAAATAAAATACGGACAAGAATCATCATATTCATTCACACAAGACATTCTAGTAAACAACTTCCTCATATAATTCAACTTGAAACAAGTATAAGGTAATCACAAATAAAGGTGCATAAGAAATCATAGTTGGTGATGGCAAACTTCGTTCTTGGTCAAAGAACAGTTAACAGATTATACTTATCTATCGAGCAGCGCTCTTATGTTAAAGTTTATATGGCACAACTTGCATACTCAATCTTAATAATCTCCTCATGATCATTGATAACTTTCAAAGCTATATTCATTCAGATAAAACTTGTACTAAATAAGGAAAAGTAAAAGACATGATGAGGTAAATCACAATATAATGGTTTGATCACAACAACTCAAATGCTTGCTTAAGATGGAGGGAAATAGGTTTACTGACTCAACATAAAGTAAAAGACAGGCCCTTCGCGAGAGGAAGCAGGGATTAAATCATGTGCTAGAGCTTTTTCAGTTTTGAAATCATATAAAGAGAATGAAAGTAACATTTTGAGAGGTGTTTGTTGTTGTCAACGATCGGTAGCGGGTACTCTAACCCCCTTGCCAGACAAACCTTCAAAGAGCGGCTCCCATTTTATTTTTGTGTGGCACTCCTTCCAACCTTTCTTTCACAAACCATGGCTAACCGAATCCTCGGGTGCCTGCCAACAATCTCATACCATGAAGGAGTGCCTTTTTATTTTAGTTTTATTATGATGACACTCCCCCCAACCTTTGCTTACACAAGCCATGGCTAACCGAATCCTTCGGGTGCCAGTCCATCAATCACATACCATGGAGGAGTGTCTATTTAGGTTAATTAATTTGGGATCGGGAATCCCATTGCCAGCTCTTTTTGCAAAGTTATTGGATAGGTGGATGAAGCCACTAGTCCATTGGTGAAAGTTGCCCAACAAGATTGAAAGATAAAACACCACATACTTCCTCATGAGCTATAAAACATTGACACAAATAAGAGATAGTAAATTTTGAATTATTTAAATGTAGCACACGAAGTATTTACTTGGAATGGCCGGAAATACCATGTAGTAGGTAGTTATGGTGGACACAAATGACATAGGTTTGGGTTAAGGTTTGGATGCACGAGAAGTATTCCCTCTCAGTACAGGTCTTTGGCTAGCAAGGTTAATTAGCAAGCATAAGAGTCGAAGGAAACAAACAAATATACATGTGATAGAAACAATCATGCATCTTCCTTGCAAGCACAAACAATTTTAACTTCAGAATAATAAGCTATGAGCTAACAAGAAAGAAAGATAATGAAACAACTACATGTATTTCTCTTTTCTACTTAAACCTCAAAGTGTTGTTGCTATTGACCAATGCTAAGTTTTCCAAAACCAAATAGATTTATTCAATGCTCCCAAAGTGATACCAATACTAATAACAAGATCAATCATATAATAAGGATTGCAAACTAAAATAAGATGTGCAATATGTAAATGATAAGACTTCTCATTAATATTCCATAACGATAACTCACACCAAGGGATACATAGACAACCAACTAAAGGAGAGATACTTCCACACTGCAACCCATCTTATATGATAACTTCCCTACTCATGATATGACACTACTTGGTAGTAAAAAGTAAAAGGTAGTGATGATGTGATACCGCGGCACTCCCCAAGCTTGGAACAAACCAAGGGGATGCCAATACCGATGATGAATTACTCCTTCGGCGATGGTGGTGATGAATTCCTCCCGCGCTTCTTACAGATCTCCTTCAGCTTCAGTTTCTCAGTTTGGAAATTCTGCACTAAGACTCGAAGAGATTCATTGTTATCTGAAGTTGGCGGTGGCGACCTCGTGATGGGAATCGAGTAATATTCCAGCATTCTACGGAGACGGTAATTCTCCTCCTGGAGTATCTCCACTTCTCTTCTTAGAGCCCGGTATTGATCACAAAACTCATCGGTAGTCCGTAGAGCTTCTTCCAACACAAGGAAAGAGTCGAGGCTAAGAGCAGGTGGTAAGGGTCCCTGCAAGTTATGAGAAAAAGAACGTCGAGTGTCAACCGATCCCACCAAGATTTGCTTACTCCCAACGGCTTGTTGCTCTTGTTTTGATGACACCCTTTTCACTTCTTCCTCCGAAAGCCCCTTGCCCTTGTTGTTGGAGGCCATGGTGCTCCTAGATTGAAAACAAATCCTGGCAGAAACAACTCGAAACAAAACACATCGAGAAAACGATATACGGACCTCCAGGGGTCCGGGGGATTATATAGCAGGAATTTGTATGTCATAAGGAAAGTACCAGGTCGAACCAGAGTCGGAAAGAGGCGACGAGGCAGCCAGCTCATAGGGCGGCGCGGCCTGGCTGGGGCCCACGCCGGCCTATGAGGGCACGCCCTCATGCGTCTCCTCCACTCCGTTTCGATCTCGTAATTTTTCATATTTTCCAAAAATACCAAAAACATTGTTCGGAAAGTAAATTACGAACTTTTTATTACCAGTACTGTTACCTATTCAAAGTCGAGTTCTGGCGGACTGTCAATTTGACCTTTGATGAAGGCCTCCGGTGTTTCCACTCGAATAACATCAACATCTACATTGTAAGAATCGCCTGAGATATAATGCTTGAGTCTTTGTCCATTCACCACTTGCGTGGCATTGCCTTGGAGAGAGCTAATTTTAATTGCTCCTGAACGATACACCTCCTCAACAACATATGGTCCTTCCCATTTCGAGAGTAATTTCCCTGTAAAGAATCTGAGACGAGACCGATACAATAGGACTTTATCCCCAATATTAAATTCTCTTTTGATAATCCTTCTATCATGCCATTTTTTAACTTTCTCTTTAAAGAGTTTAGCATTTTCATAAGCTTCACTTCTCCATTCATCTAGAGAACTCAATTGCAGCAACCTCTTATTACCGGCTAGTTTAGGATCTTTATTTAATTCTCTAACAGCCCAATAAGCTTTGTGCTCTAGTTCTAAAGGTAAATGACAAGCTTTTCCATAAACCATTTTATAAGGTGACATTCCCATGGGATTTTTATAAGCAGTTCTATAAGCCCGTAGTGCTTCCTTCAATTTACTAGCCCAATTCTTTCTAGTTTTATTAACAGTCTTTTGCAAGATAGATTTAATTTCTCTATTTGATAGTTCCACTTGCCCACTAGTTTGAGGATTATAAGCGGAAGCAATTCTATGATTAATACCATATTTAGCAAGAGTTTTTCTAAAACCACCATGAATAAAATGAGAACCTCCATCAGTCATAATATATCTAGGAACTCCAAATCGAGGAAAAATAATATCTAAAAGCATTCTTAAAGAGGTCTCACCATCTACACTTTTTGTAGGTATGGCTTCCACCCATTTAGTAACATAATCAACATCAACAAGTATATGAGTGTTACCTTCTGAAGAGGGAAAAGGTCCCATGAAGTCAAATCCCCAACAATCAAATGGTTCAATAACAAGAGTATAATTCATAGGCATTTTATTGCGTCTGGAGATATTACCAACCCTTTGACATTCATCACAAGATAAAATAAACTTCCTTGCATCTTTGAAGAGAGTTGGCCAATAAAAACCTGATTGTAGAACCTTTTGCGCGGTTCTATCTCCGGCGTGATGTCCTCCATAAGCACTACCATGACATTTACTTAATATCTCTTGCTGTTCATATTCGGGAACACATCTTCGCAGAATACCATCCACTCCTTCTTTATATAAGTGTGGGTCATCCCAGAAATAATGCCTCAAGTCATAAAAGAATTTCCTCCTTTGCTGAGCTGAAAAGGTTGGAGGCAAGTACGTGGAAACAATAAAGTTAGCATAATCAGCATACCAAGGACTGTCTCGCGAGCTCACCTTTATTACAGCCAATTGTTCATTTGGAAAACTATCATTAACGAGAACAGGATCATAAGCAATATTTTCCAATCTAGATAAATTATCAAGCAACAGGATTATCAGCACCTTTCCTATCTACAATATGTAAATCAAATTCTTGCAACAGAAGCACCCATCTAATAAGTCTTGGCTTAGCATCTTTCTTTTGCATAAGGTATCCGATTGCGAGCATGATCGGTATGAATAGTAACTTTTGAATCAACAATATAAGATCTAAACTTATCACAAGCAAAGACTACAGCTAACAATTCTTTTTCAGTAGTAGCATAATTTCTTTGAGCAGCATCAAGAGTTTTACTAGCATAATGAATAACATTCAATTTTTTATTTACTCGTTGTCCAAGAACAGCGCCTACAGCAAAATCACTAGCATCACACATAATTTCAAATGGTAAGTTCCAATCAGGAGGTTCAACTATAGGAGCAGTCGTTAAGGCTTTCTTTAGAGTTTCAAAAGCTTCCTTACAATCATCATCAAAAACAAAAGGTACATCTTTTTGAAGAAGATTAGTAAGAGGCTTTGAAATCTTGGAGAAGTCTTTAATAAACCTCCTATAAAACCCAGCATGACCAAGAACACTACGAATACCTTTAACATCCCTAGGATAGGGCATCTTCTCAATTGCTTCAACTTTAGCTCTATCAACTTCAATACCTCTCTCGGAAATTTTATGTCCCAATACAATTCCTTCATTAACCATAAAGTGGCATTTCTCCCAATTAAGAACAAGGTTAGTTTCTTCACATCTCTCGCAAAACTTTATCAAGGTTCCGTAAGCAATTATCAAAAGAATTCCCATAGACAGAAAAATCATCCATGAATACCTCTACAATACTCTCGCAAAAGCCATGAAAAATAGCAGACATGCATCTTTGAAAAGTAGCAGGAGCATTACATAAACCAAAAGGCATACGTCTATAAGCATAAGTTCCATAGGGACAAGTGAAAGTGGTTTTCTCTTGATCCTTAGTTTTAACAGCAATTTGTAAAAACCCAGAATAACCATCAAGAAAGCAAAAATGAGTATTTTTAGATAACCTTTCTAACATTTGATCAATAAAAGGCAAAGGGTAATGATCTTTTTTAGTAACCTTATTAACTTTACAATAATCAATGCACATTCTATACCCTACAACTACTCTTTGAGGTATGAGCTCATCATTATCATTAGGCACAACAGTCATTCCTCCTTTCTTAGGAACACAATGCACAGGACTAACCCATCTACTATCAGCAATAGGATATATAATACCAGCTTCAAGAAGTCTTAATACCTCATTTCTTACCACATCCTTCATCTTAGGAATTAGACGACGCTGTGGTTCAACAACGAGCTTCGCATCATCTTCCATATTAATGGCGTGTTGGCAAATAGAGGGAGAAATCCCCTTCAAGTCATCAAGAGTGTAGCCAATAGCACCTCGGTGTTTCTTCAATATTTCCAATAACCTTTCTTCTTCAAACTCTGAAAGCTTAGAACTAATAATAACAGGATATATTTTCTTATCATCAATATGAGCATATTTAAGATTATCAGGCAATGGTTTTAAATCAAAAACAGGATCTTCCTTTGGTGGCGGTGTTGTACCAAGATCTTCTACCGGTAAATCATGCTTAAGAATAGGTTGACGAAGAAAAATTTCATCAAGCTCATCTCTTTCTTCCCTAAAAACTTCACTCTCTCTATTCTCCAAATGTTGCTGCAAAGGATTATTAGGAGCAAGAGCAATAGATGCACACTGTTCAACTCTAAAATCATTATTAGGCAAATCAGCTTTATAAGGAGTTTTGGTAAATTTAGAGAAGTTAAACTCATAAGATTCACCAGCAAATTTAGTCAAAATTTTCTCTTTCTTGCAATCTATAATAGCTCCACAAGTATTTAGAAAAGGTCTACCAAAAATTATAGGACAATATTTACTAGCAGCAGAACCAAGTACCAAAAAGTCAGCAGGATATTTAATCTTACCGCATAGAACTTCCACATCTCGAACAATACCAATTGGAGAGATTGTTTCTCTATTAGCCAGCCGAATAACCACATCAATATCTTCAAGTTCACAAGAACCAATTTCGTGCATAATCTCCGTGTAAAGCTCATAAGGAATAGCACTAATACTTGCACCAATATCACATAAACCATAATAACAATGATCACCAATTCTGATTCTCTATCCTTGTCGTTCTCCCATCCTTCAGTATTCTCCTGGATCCGATTAAGAAGGTCCCTTTTAAACTCTTCCTTGTTGCGTGTAAATGATCCAGAACAAGAAGTATCCAGCAAGGTCTTGTCTTCAAAAGAAAGTCTTGCATAGAAATTGTCAATAATAACATTACCAGGAAGCTCATGAATGGGGCATTTGAGCATTAAAGACTTCAATCTCCCCCACGCTTGGGCAATACTCTCTCCATCATGAGGCCAAAAATTATATATGCGGTTCCGATCCTTGTGAATTTCACTTGGAGGATAGAACTTAGAATAAAACCGGGGCACAATATCATTCCATTCAAGAGAATCCCCATTATCCAAGTAATTTATACCAATGCGCCGCTTACCAGACAGCGATATAGAGAATAATTTCTTCCTCACTTCATCCATAGCAATACCTGCACACTTGAATAAACCGCATAATTCATGTAAGAACAGTAAATGATCTCCAGGGTGGACAGTTCCATCCACTGTATAACGGTTATCCACTACACATTCAATAATTTTCATAGGTATTTTGTATGGTATTTCTTCCTCACCTGGCGCTTCATCCACTACCTTTGCAGTAGTAGTAGATTTTCCAAATAAAAACTCAAGAGAAGATCTCTCCATAATGAATTATGGCAGCGAGCAGTAAATAAAATCAGCACAAACAAGTAGAAATTTCCCTTACCAATTCCACTTACCAATAGCGCTTCACTCCCGGCAACGGCGCCGGAAAATAGTCTTGATGACCCACAATTATAGGGGGTGTATCGTAGTATCTTCGATAAGTAAGAATGTCGATCCCAACGAGGAGCGAAGGTGTTGACAAGCAGTTTCGATGAAGGATTCACTCGTAAATGCTCACGGACAAGTATTCGGGGGTTTTGATGTAGCAGATGAATAAAGTACGAGTAAGTAAAGTGCGAGAGTAACAATTGCAGCGAGTGGCCCAATCCTTTTTAGCACAAAGGACAAGCCGGTTTGTTTACTTATAATGACCAAACGTTCTCGAGGACACACGGGATTTTAGTCTAGTGCTTTCGCTACATACGGCTAATTAATCTTCATTGTTTTGATAAGTGTTGTGTGGGTGAACCTATGCTAATTTACCGCCCTTCCTAGGACTAATACATACTTGTGATTATACCCCTTGCAAGCATCCGCAACTACAAGAAAGTAATTAAGATAAATCTAACCACAGCCTTAAACTCTGGGATCCTGCTATCCCTCCTGCATCGATATACCAACGGGGGTTTAGGTTTCTGTCACTCCGGCAACCCCGCAATTGGCAAACGAGTACAAGATGCATCCCCCTAGGCCCATAAAGGTGAAGTATCGTGTAGTCGATGTTCACACGACACCACTAGAAGAATAACACCACAACTTAAATATCATAACATTGAATATTACTCAACCATACTTCACTACTAACATTTAGACTTCACCCATGTCCTCAAGAACTAAACGAACTACTCACGAGACATCATATGGAACATGATCAGAGGTGATATGATGATGAATAACAATCTGAACATAAACCTTGATTCAACGGTTTCACTCAATAGCATCAATAACAAGTAGAAATCAACACCGGGAGAGTTTCCCCTATCAAACAATCAAGATCAAACCCAAATTGTCACAGCGGTGACGATGTGCAGCGGTGGAGACGGCGGTGATGATGATGGAGATGATGATGATGGTGAGGGAGATGATGTCCAACTCGATGGCGGTGACGATGGTGTCGATTTCCCCCTCCGGGAGGGAATTTCCCCGGCGGATCTCAGCCTGCCGGAGAGCTCTTTTCTCTCTGGTGTTCTCCGCCCTGCAGAGGCGGCTGTGACTCTTCGCGACCTATCCCCTGGAGCTTAGGTTTTCGGGACGAAGACGTTCGCGAAGAAAAGGAGGCGAGAGGGGGATGTGGGCCCCTCCTCACAGGGTGGCGCGGCCAGGCCTTGGGCCGCGCCGGCCTATGAGGTGGGCCCACCTCGGGTCCCCTCGGCTCCCCCTTCTGGCTCCCTTCGTCTTCTGGAAAAATAGGATTTTTCATATAATTTCCGTCGACTGTTGATCTTCCGAAATATTGCATTCTGACGGCGCTTTTTCCAACAGAATCCTGACTCCGGTGCGCGATCCTCCAATAATCATGAATCATGCAAAATAGATGAAATAACATAAGTATTATCCCCAAATATGAAATATATCAATGAATAACAGCAAATTATGATATAAAATAGTGATGCAAATTGGACGTATCAGTCTACATAGTTCGCGACCCGTAGGGTGACACACTTAAGGTTTGATGTCGTATTAGTAGAACTTGAATATGGAATGGAGTTCAAAGTTTTGTTCGGAGTCTCAGATGGGATCCCGGACATCACGAGGAGTTCCGGAATGGTCCGGAGAATAAGATTCATATATAGGAAGTCATTTTATAAGTTTGAAAATGATCCGGTGCATTTATGGAAGGTTCTAGAAAAATCCGGAAGAAATCACTTTGGAAGGCGGAGTCCCGGAGGGACTCCACCTCCCATGGCTGGCCAAACCTAGAGGGGTGGAGTCCCAGGTGGACTCCACCAAGGGGGCCGGCCACCCCCCCTCATGGAAGGGTGGGAGTCCCACCTTGGGTAGGTTTACCTACATATGGAAGGTTTTGGGTTGGGGTCTTATTCGAAGACTTGTAGTCCAACACTTGGGGGTTCCACCTATATAATGAGGAGCAAGGGGAGGGGGCGGGCCACACCAAAGCCACCTTGGTCGCACCCCACATAGTGGCCGGCCACCCCCTCTCCCCAAACCCTAGCCGCCCCCTCCTCCTCCACCTCTCCCGCAATCGCTTAGCGAAGTTCCGCCGGAGATCTCCATCGCCACCGCCACCACGCCGTCGTGCTGCCGGATTCAAGGAGGAGCTACTACTTCCGCTGCCCGCTGGAACGGGGAGAAGGACGTCGTCTTCATCAACACCGAACGTGTGACCGAGTACGGAGGTGCTGCCCGATTGTGGCACCGTCAAGATCTTCTACGCGCTTTTGAAAGCGGCAAGTGATCGTCTACCGTAGCAACAAGAGCCTCCTCTTGTAGGCTTTGGAAATCTTCAAGGGTTAGTCTCGTTCATCCCCTCGTTGCTACCGTCTTCTAGATTGCATCTTGGCTTGGATTACGTTCTCGCGGTAGGAAATTTTTTGTTTTTTATGCTACGAATCCCTACACCATGCGGGATAGCTGAATCTGTTCCGTATCAACTTCGGTGAAATCATCCTTTTACCAAAAGTTATCGATGCGGAACGGATTCAACAATATAGGCCCATATGTCTACTAAATGTTTGTTTCAAAATTTTCACAAAAGTAGCTACTATTAAACTTAATTCAGTGGCAGATCATGTGGTGCGTCCTTCTCAGACGACATTCATGCAAGGCAGATACATCCTAGATGGGGTTGTTACTTTGCATGAAACAATCCAAGAGAGGCATCGTAAAAATCTGAATAGGATCATACTCAAAATCGACTTTGAAAAAACCTATGATAAAGTTAAATGGTATTTTCTTCAACAAATGTTCCGGATGAAAGGATTTTCTGAAGAATGGCGCGCTTTAATTAATAACTCAGTTTTCGGTAGTAGTGTCGCCATAAAAGTCAATGACCATTTTGGTAAATACTTCCAGACGAAAAAAGGATTGAGGCAAGATGATCCCCTTTCCCCAATGCTTTTTAACATGGTGGCGGATATGCTTGCAATTATAACTGAGTGCGCTAAGTTCGATGGCCATATTGAAGGTGTGGTTCCCCACTTGGTTGATGGGGGCTTATCTATCCTTCAATATGTCAATGATATAATTCTATTGATGGATCATGATCTAGCAAAGGCACGGAATCTGAAGTTAATTCTTTCAGCATTCGAGTAGTTGTTAGGTCTTAAGATTAACTTTCATAAAAGCGATTTGTTTTGTTTTGGAGACACCATAGATGACGCCAACCTTTATGCCGAGTTATTCGGATTTGGATTGGTTGTTTTCCAATTAGCTATCTTGGTATTCCGATTCATCACCGCATACTAACACTTGCTGAATGGAAAATAGTTGAAGAACAACTTTGGAAACGTCTTAGTAGTTCGAAAAGAAAGATACTATCTCTTGGTGGAAGACCGGTTCTCATAAATTCAGTACTCACAAATATGGTACTGTATATAATTTCGTTCTTCCATTTACCCAAAAGAGTCTTGCACAGATTGGATTACTTCCAATCAAGATTCTTCTGGCAAGGGGATAGTGAGAAGAAAAATTACTGGTCGGCAAAATGGAGTATTGTATGCCGTCCAAAAGATAAAGGTGGACTTGGCGTTCATGATCTTGAAGTTAAAAGCATGGCCTTGGTAGGAAAATGGATGGCCAGGTTGTTAACGGAGGATGATGTATGGCAGCAATTACTGCAGAAAAAGTATGTAGACTCAAAGACGATCTCCTAGTTTATTAGGAAACCGAGTGACTCACACTTCTGGGATGGCATTATAGCAATAAAAAGCACTTTTTCCATTTGGTTCTTTCTCCATTAGGAATGGGGCGGAGATACGTTTCTGGGAGGATCGATGGTTGGGAACAATCACTTTTCGTGAACAATATCCACCCTTGTACAATATTGTTCGTTACAAGGGGGACACCTTATAGACGGTGATGGAATCTTCTCCCCCCTAGGTAACGTGACGTGACCTTATTGGCTCTCGACTAGATTCGTCGAACAAACTGCTTCTTAGATTCAATACATTTGGCTCCGGAGACCAATGAATTTCGGTGGAGTCATACCAAGAATGGTGTATTCTCGATAGGCTCTATGTACAAAGCTGTTTGCATTCCTACTCAACTGGTCGTAAATAACTAATCCGTCTGGAAGATGAAGATACCTCTAAAAAGAAAGATCTTTGCATGGTATCTTCATCGAGGTGTAATTCTTACTAAAATAACCTTGCAAAACGCAACTAGTAGGGTTGTAAGAAATGGGTGTTCTGTCACGAAAAAGAGATAATAAAACACCTTTTCTTCAATCGTCGGGTTGCTAGATCTGTATGGTCATTCATTAAGATAGGTTCTACCCTGTACCGATCCCGTAGTATTGATAACGTTTTTGGCAGTTGACTAAATGGGGTAGATTTCAGGTATAAGACGATTATCCGAGTGGGAGCGATTGCAGTTGTATGGTCGATTTGGCTGTGTAGAAATGACAAGATTTTTAATGACGAAAAATCTTCTATTATACAGGTTACCTACAGGTCTACATCTATGCTCCGTTCATGGTCGCCGCTTCAATGCGATCCCTATTTATGGAGGTGTTTACACGGTTGGATAATACGGCTAAAGAGTTTATTTTTCAACATGAGTGACTGCATAGCCGTAGGAGAGAAGTCAATGGAGCTGCAGACTAGTTTTTTTTTCCTTTTTTCTTTCTATAATCATTTTATTTCGATACTGGATTTTTAAACAGCTATGTCCATCTTATCTATGCAAAGGCTACTTATAATGCTTGAAACATGGATTAATAAAGCGCCCTAAAAATTCGGTAGCACAAAAACAATTGTATTCCCGATATAAAGTTCTTAATCCCCTCTACATGACAAAACACATCACGACAATATGCACAAACGAGGCCAGGAACGCGACCCACCATATCGCCGGCGCCACTCTCCCGCCGGCGCTGATGATCTGGACCGGGAACAGGCAGCCCTTGGTGGAGGCGTTCTTGTCGGTGATCTTGGCGAGGCCATCGAAGTCGCAGGCGCGTACGTCCTGGTCCTGCATCTGGAAGTACATGTTGAAGGCGTAGGAGATGTTGCTGTTCTCGTCGAGCCCGTTGCAGGAGCACCCGTATCCGAGCGCCGTGCAGTCGCCGCTGGCGCACGCGTACTGGATGTTCCCCGGCAGCTTCGACTTGTCCTGGGCCTCGTCGTCGAACACGCACCATTGCTTGGGCAGGTACTCCACGCCGGACACGCCCACCAGCAGCTTGTCGTTACCCTGCCCGGAGAGGTCCATGGGGAACTTGGGCTTGCCGTCGTAGGTCAGGATCCCCCAGTGCCGCTCGAAGGGCCCCGGCGCGATGCTCTTCATGTCCTCGTCGAACAGCCCGAACAGGTAGACGTCCATCTTGCCCGACCGGAGGTGGGTGCCTTCGTTCTTCGCCAGCTTCTTCATGAGGCCGTCGTAGAACCGCCTGGCGAGCTTCCCGTTGGCGTTCTTGTTGCCGTCGGTAGGCCAGCCCACCTCGCCGACGACGACCTTCAGGTTGGGGACGCCGGCCTTCTTCAGCGCGCTCACGAGCGTGTCGTAGTTGGCGTCGAACACGTTGGAGTAGCTGACCCCGCCGTTGTCCTGGATGCTGCGACCGCCGTCGAAGAAGGCGAACTCGAAGGGGAAGTTGTCGCTCTGGTACAGGCTGAGGAAGGGGTAGATGTTGACGACGAAGGGCGACCCGTGGTCGTGCAGGAACTTGACCATGTCGGTCATGAGGTCGTTGATGTCGGGCCGGAACTGGCCGGAGGACGGCTTGTCGTCCGGGGAGACGTACACGTCCGCGTTCAGAGGGACCGTTGCCTTCACCTTGTCGCCGACGCCGGCATTGTCGAGCGCCTTCTGGATGTTCTTGAGCGCCGGGACGGTGGTTTTCATGAATGTGCCGTTGTAAGCCTTGAGGAACGGCTCGTTCCCCACAGCAACATACCTGCTCTCGATCAAACAGTACACGATTCGATCATGAGACAAAGATTATGATCTTCATGAGATCGAAGATGAATTGATGATCGAGACAAGCATGCACACTTGAGGTTGAGCTTGTCGCCGTAACTGGTGACGTTCTCATTGACCCAATCCTCGGCATTGCCGTAGCTGGTCATCGTGTCCAGCATGTCGTTGGGGATGCCTAGCATGACCTCAATGCCGGAGTCAAGGAGCGCGTCGACGGGCCAAGAGTCCGCGTCGAACAGCTTCACCTTCATGATCCCGTTGTCCTTCAGCATCTTCACCACCGACGAGGGCACCAGCGGGTGCGTCATCTGCGAGCCCCAGTTCACGCCGACGTCCACGGCGGAGCTCCCGGCTGACGCCGGCGACACGGTGAGCAGTAGCGTGGCCGCGCCGGCCAGCAGCCGCAGGAGCGGAGCCATGCCGGGGCGTTCTCCGGTTTTTCCTCGATTTGGCGTAATCGCAGTTCCGGTACGTCGAGATTTGGTGGTGCTCGTGCTGCGTGTTCCACACCTCTGGCGTTGGATTGGAAAGGAGAGGGAAATGGCGGGGAAACCGGACAGAGTTTGACCATGGCATGCACGCATCAGGTCCGAATCAGGATCGGGAGGAAATAACAGCCATTTGGCAAATGTGCCATTTTGGTGCTCTCATGGTGTAGATGCAAACCGTCCGTAGGTGCAGGATTATTGTGGTAGATGTCCCTCCTGAATCCTGTCTAGTTACATGCAGCTGTCTTCTTCCTTTTTCTGAATTTTTTGCACTTCATTAACCCGAATATGTCTGTAAACAGTACTTGTTCCACAATGTAACATGTTTGGGCAAACTAATTAAGAATACTCGAGAACGTCAGTATTGCAAAACAAGTTCTTCCCACGGTCACCACACACATTCATTTTCATCTTTTCGTCGACACGGTCAAAACATTGATATAACTTTTAATGGGATGCAAATATGAAAGATTATGTGTCAATAAACTACAAAATTCATGTATGTATTTTACATGCATTACTCGCTCCAGCCTTTGAAGAAGGCGAGCCTTCCGTCATTTCACTACAACTGGAAAATGTTGTAGCACCACTTCCCCGGGTAGATTGGCGTATTCACCGGTTGCCCCTCCCTCCTCGACCTTGAACCTCTCTACCAACACCCGCTCCATGGCCGGCGGCACGCTTAGGGCCCTAAGTCTGCGGCTGTCAGCTGCACGAAGAAGGCTAGAACCTGCTGATGGCCACTGTGGCCCAGGTTTGCAAGGCGTTGATGTCTACGCACGCTTCTATTCCTGTAGACAGTGTTGGGCCTCCAAGAGCAGAGGTTTGTAGAACAGCAGCAAGTTTCCCTTAAGTGAATCACCCAAGGTTTATCGAACTCAGGGAGGAAGAGGTCAAAGATATCCCTCTCAAGCAACCCTGCAATTACGATACAAGAAGTCTCTTGTGTCCCCAACACACCTAATACACTTGTCAGATGTATAGGTGCACTAGTTCGGCGAAGAGATAGTAAAACACAGGTGGTATAGATGGTGGTAATATTGCAGGAAGTAAAGATGCAGTAAAACAGTAAACAAGCGGTGCCAGAAAATAACTTGCCGGCGTGGGAAGCAATTCTCTGTGGTGTAACTTATTCGGAAACAAGGCCTAGGGATCATACTTTCACTAGTGGACACTCTCAACATTGATCACATAACTGAATAAACAAATACTACTTTCTCTACACTCTCTTGTTGGATGACAAACACCATTCATTGTGTAGGGCTACAAGAGCACCTCAATGCCGGAGTTAACAAGCTCCACAACATTCGATGTTCATATTTAAATAACCTTAGAGTGCATAATAGATCATTGCAATTATACCGAGAACTAACATAGCGCACACACTGTCACCATTACACTATGAAAGGGGGAATAGATCACATCAATACTATCATAGTAATAGTTAACTTCATAATCTACAAGAGATCACAATCATAGCTTATACCAAGTACTACATGATGCACACACTCGTCACCATTACATCATGAAGGAGGAATAGACTACTTTAATAACATCACTAGAGTAGCACATAGATGATATTCAACTAGATCACAAAGCTCATGATCACATAAAGATCACATGGGAGAGAGAGATGAACCACATAGCTACCGGTACAGCCCTTAGCCTCGAGGGAGAACTACTCCCTCCTCATCATGGGAGACAGCAGCGGTGATGAAGATGGCGGTGGTGTCGATGGAGATGCCTTCCGGGGGCACTTCCCCGTCCCAGCGGCGTGCCGGAACAGAGACTTCTGTCCCCCGAATCTTGGCTTCACGATGGCGGCGGCTCTGGAACTTTTTTCGTATCGTGGCTTATTCGTTTAGGGTTTTCGCGACGGAGTCCTTAAGTAGGCGGAAGGGCAGCCTCGGAGGGGCCCTGGTGGGGCCACACAATAGGGGGCGCGCCCCACCCCTTGGCCGCGCCGCCCTGGCGTGTGGGGCCCCCTGGCTCCCCTCTGGTCTCTCTCCGGTGTTCTGGAAGCTTCGTGGAAAAATAAGATACTGGGCGTTGATTTCGTCCAATTCCGAGAATATTTCCTTACTAGGATTTCTGAAACCAAAAACAGCGAGAAAACGAGAACCGGCACTTCGGCATCTTGTCAATAGGTTAGTGCCGGAAAATGCATAATAATGACATAAAGTGTGAACAAAACATGTAGGTATTGTCATAAAACTAGCATGGAACATAAGAAATTATCGATACGTTGGAGACGTATCAAGCATCCCAAGCTTAGTTCCTACTCGCCCTCGAGTAGGTAAAGGATAACAAAGATAATTTCTTAAGTGACATGCTATCATAATCTTGACCATACTATTGTAAAGCATATAAGATGAATGAAGTGATTCAAAGCAATGGTAAAGACAATGACTAAACAACTGAATCATATAGCAAAGACTTTTCACGAATAGTACTTTCAAGACAAGCATCAATAAGTCTTGCATAAGAGTTAACTCATAAAGCAATAGATTCAAAGTAGAAGGCATTGAAGCAACACAAAGGATGATTAAGTTTCAGCAATTGCTTTCAACTTGTAACATGTATATCTCATGGATAGTTGTCAACATAAAGCAATATAACAAGTGCAATAAGTAAACATGTAAGAATCAATGCACACAGTTGACACAAGTGTTTTACTTCTAAGATAGAAAGAAGTGGGTAAACTGACTCAACATAAAGTAAAAAAGAATGGCCCTTCGCAGAGGGAAGCATGGATTACTATTTTTGTGCTAGAGCTTTTTATTTTGAAAACATAGAAACAATTTTGTCAACGGTAGTAATAATTCATATGCGTTATGTATAAGACATCCTATAAGTTGCAAGCCTCATGCATAGAATACCAATAGTGCTCGCACCTTGTCCTAATTAGCTTGGACTAACATGGATTATCATTGCATAACATATGTTTCAACCAAGTGTCACAAAGGGGTACCTCTATGCCGCCTGTACAGAGGTCTAAGGAGAATGTTCGCATTGGATTTCTCGCTTTTGATTATTCTCAACTTAGACATCCATACCGGAACAACATAGAAAACAGATAATGGACTCCTCTTTAATGCATAAGCATTCAACAACAGATAATATTCTCATAAGAGATTGAGGATTTGTGTCCAAACTGAAACTTCCACCATGATTCATGGCTTTAGTTAGCGGCCCAATGTTCTTCTCTAACAATATGCATACTCAAACCATTTGATCATGAAAATCGCCCTTACTTCAGACAAGACGAACATGCATAGCAACTCACATGATATTCAACAAAGGTGTAATAGTTGATGGCGTCCCCAGAAACATGATTACCGCTCAACAAGCAACTTATAAGAGATAAGATACATAGCAACATATTCAATACCACAATAGTTTTTAAGGATATTTTCCAGTGAGCTATATATTGCAAAGACAAAGAATAGAATTTTAAAGGTAGCACTCAAGTAATGTACTTTGGAATGGCAGAGAAATACCATGTAGTAGGTAGGTATGGTGGACACAAATGGCATAGTTTTTGGCTCAAGGATTTGGATGCACGAGAAGTAATCCCTCTCAATACAAGGCTTAGGCTAGCAAGGTTGTTTGAAGCAAACTCAAGTATAACCGGGTACAGCAAAACTTACATAAGAACATATTGCAAGCATTATAAAACTCTACGCTGTCTTCCTTGTTGTTCAAACACCTTAACCAGAAAATATCTAGACTCAGAGAGACCAATCATGCAAACCAAATTTTAACAAGCTCTATGTAGTTCTTCATTAATAGGTGCAAAGTACATGATGCAAGAGCTTAAACATGATCTATATGAGCACAACAATTGCCAAGTATCAAATTATTCAAGACATTATACCAATTACCACATGGAGCATTTTCTGTTTCCAACCAAATAGCAATAAACGAAACGGTTTTCAACTCCGCCATGAACATTAAAGATATAACTAAGAACACCAGTGTTCATATGAAAAAGCGGAGTGTGTCTCTCTCCCACACAAGCATGAATTTATTCAGAGAATGAAAATAACCAAAATGAAAATAAAAACACACAGACGCTCCAAGTAAAGTACATAAGATGTGACGGAATAAAAATATAGTTTCACTAGAGGTGACCTGATAAGTTGTCGATGAAGAAGGGGATGCCTTGGGCATCCCCAAGCTTAGATGCTTGAGTCTTCTTGAAATATGCAGGGATGATTCACGGGGGCATGCCCAAGCTTAGACTTTTCACTCTTCTTGATCATATTGTATCATCCTCCTCTCTTGACCCTTGAAAACTTCCTCCACACCAAACTCAAAACAAACTCATTAGAGGGTTAGTGCATAATCAAAAATTCACATGTTCGGAGGTGACATAATCATTCTTAACACTTCCGGACATTGCCCAAAGCTACCGAAAGTTAATGGAACAAAGAAATCCATCAAACATAGCAAAACAGGCAATGCGAAATAAAAGGTAGAATCTGTCAAAACAGAACAGTCCGTAAAGACGAATTTTTCTGGGGCACTTAACTTGCTCAGATGAAAATGCTCAAATTGAATGAAAGTTGCGTACATATCTGAGGATCACACAAGTAAATTGGCAGATTTTTCTGAGTTACCTACAGAGAACCCTGTCCAAATTCGTGACAGCAAGAAATCTGCTTTCGCGCGAGTAATCCAAATCTAGTATCAACCCTACTATCAAAGACTTTACTTGGCACAACAATGCAATAAAATAAAGATAAGGAGAGGTTGCTACAGTAGTAACAACTTCCAAGACACAACAAAACAGTAGCAAAATAAACACATGGGTTATCTCCCAAGAAGTGCTTTCTTTATAGCCATTAAGATGGGCTCAACAATTTTAATGATGCTCGCGCAAGAAATAAGAGTTCAAGCAAAAGAGAGCATCAAGAAGCAAATTCAAAACACATTTAAGTCTAACCCACTTCCTATGAAAAGGAATCTTGTAAATAAACAAATTCATGAAGCATAATGCAACAAGCATAGAAAGATAAAACCAGTGTAACTTCAAAAATTTCAGCATATAGAGAGGTGTTTTAGTAACATGAAAATTTCTACAACCATATTTTCCTCTCTCATAAAGATTTTCAGTAGCATCATGAACAAACTCAACAATATAACTATCACATGAAATATTCTTATCATGAGCTATATGCATAAAATTATTACTCTCCACATAAGCATAATCAATTTTATTAGTTGTAGTGGGAGCAAATTCAACAAAGTAGCTATCATTATTATTCTCATCAAGTGTAGGAGGCATAGTATAATTATAATAAAATTTACTCTCCATAGTAGGCGGCACCAAAAGACCACTATCATTATAATCATCATAAATAGGAGGCAAAGTATCATCAAAGTAAATTTTCTCCTCAAAACTTGGGGGACTAAAGATATCATGCTCATCAAAACCAGCTTCCCCAAGCTTAGAATTTTCCATATCATTAGCAACAATGGTGTTCAAAGCGTTCATACTAATATCATTGCTACTAGCATGCAAATAAGATTCTATAGGTTTTTTTAATTTTCGCAGCAAACAATCCATGTCTTAACTCAGGAAATAGAATAAAAAGCTCATTGTTATTTTCCATTATGCCTAACTAGTGAACAAGAAACAAAAAGATGCAATTGCAGGATCTAAAGGAAATAGCTTCGAGCACTTACAACGGCACCAGAAAATAACTTAGTTACCTGGGACCGGAGTATGAGTGCCTTTTACCTTACCTCCCCGGCAACGGCGCCAGAAAATAGCTTGATGTCTACGCACGCTTCTATTCCTGTAGACAGTGTTGGGCCTCCAAGAGCAGAGGTTTGTAGAACAGCAGCAAGTTTCCCTTAAGTGAATCACCCAAGGTTTATCGAACTAGGGGAGGAAGAGGTCAAAGATATCCCTCTCAAGCAACCCTGCAATTACGATACAAGAAGTCTCTTGTGTTCCCAACACACCTAATCCACTTGTCAGATGTATAGGTGCACTAGTTCGGCGAAGAGATAGTAAAACACAGGTGGTATAGATGGTGGTAATATTGCAGGAAGTAAAGATGCAGTAAAACAGTAAACAAGCGGTGCCAGAAAATAGCTTGACGGCGTGGGAAGCAATTCTCTGTGGTGTAACTTATTCGGAAACAAGGCCTAGGGATCATACTTTCACTAGTGGACACTCTCAACATTGATCACATAACTGAATAAACAAATACTACTTTCTCTACACTCTCTTGTTGGATGACAAACACCATTCATTGTGTAGGGCTACAAGAGCACCTCAATGCCGGAGTTAACAAGCTCCACAACATTCGATGTTCATATTTAAATAACCTTAGAGTGCATAATAGATCATTGCAATTATACCGAGAACTAACATAGCGCACACACTGTCACCATTACACTATGAAAGGGGGAATAGATCACATCAATACTATCATAGTAATAGTTAACTTCATAATCTACAAGAGATCACAATCATAGCTTATACCAAGTACTACATGATGCACACACTCGTCACCATTACATCATGAAGGAGGAATAGACTACTTTAATAACATCACTAGAGTAGCACATAGATGATATTCAACTAGATCACAAAGCTCATGATCACATAAAGATCACATGGGAGAGAGAGATGAACCACATAGCTACCGGTACAGCCCTTAGCCTCGAGGGAGAACTACTCCCTCCTCATCATGGGAGACAACAGCGGTGATGAAGATGGCGGTGGTGTCGATGGAGATGCCTTCCGGGGGCACTTCCCCGTCCCGGCGGCGTGCGTGAACAGAGACTTCGTCCCCCGAATCTTGGCTTCGCGATGGCGGCGGCTGCGGAACTTTTTTCGTATCGTGGCTTATTCGTTTAGGGTTTTCGCGACGGAGTCCTTAAGTAGGCGGAAGGGCAGCCTCGGAGGGGCCCCGGTGGGGCCACACAATAGGGGGCGCGCCCCACCCCTTGGCCGCGCCGCCCCGGCGTGTGGGGCCCCCCGGCTCCCCTCCGGTCTCTCTCCGGTGTTCGGAAGCTTCGTGGAAAAATAAGATACCGGGCGTTGATTTCGTCCAATTCCGAGAATATTTCCTTACTAGGATTTCTGAAACCAAAAACAGCAGAAAACAGGAACTGTCACTTCGGCATCTTGTCAATAGGTTAGTTCCGGAAAATGCATAATAATGACATAAAGTGTGAACAAAACATGTAGATATTGTCATAAAACTAGCATGCAACATAAGAAATTATCGATACGTTGGAGACGTATCAGACGTCTCTAATGCACCCCTGGCACGTTCAGCTCGTTGTCAGTGTCCACGTGTGCAACATTATTAGTCCTGAGTTGCAGCTTGGGGCTGTAGTCTTCGAGACCCTTCATCGACCCCTCCGGGAACTTCCTCATGTACTCCTAGTTCTTCATTGCCAGTGCGAGCGTCGGTCGACATTACACATGTAGTGACAAGCATGTGAATGGTAAATTCCATTTTTAAGGACATGAATGTCGTTGTTGGCGTGGTTATCACCATGCCATGACGCGATCACGATCCTGCTACCCTGGCATCGTACTGCCGACCATGCTTGACGAGGGACTAAGATGTAATGGAACACACAAAATTACTACTACGCCACGATTCTAACCTAAAGCGAACGACCTAATATAAATAAAGTCATAGAACCAAAAAACGCTTGTTCAAATCAAAAGAGGCGCAAAAATAGAAATCAAAAGGGGGCAGAAATAGAAACCACAATCGCATGGATTGAGAGCGGCCCCGACAAAGGTGGAGGTGCCCTCGCTAATCATTCCTTAGGTGTGCGACGGGCACTGTTGGACAAGGTGATGCCTAGGCAAAAGCACGTTTAGGCACTAGACAATGGACAAACGCCTCACCTAAAGTATAAGTGAAAGTCTATGTTTGGCAACCAAGAATTTTTGTTCCTCAATAATAAATCATGCCAGAATTCAGGAGCGAGCTAGATGACCATTATTCTAAAGGTAGTTATTACAAATTTATGCTCTAAATTAATGTGTATTTAAATATAATAACCCATATATACACTTGCTAGTATAAACTATGCCCACCTAGGTTGTGCCTCGGGCGCTTAAGCTTCGCCTAGGTACTAGGCAAATGCCAACCATCTCTCTTACGCCTAGCACTTTTTTCAACCTCGGACCCACTATTAGACAAGACGACGCCTAGGAAACGCTTAAGCACGCTTAGACACAAGGCGGTGGACAAACACCTCGCCTAGGGAATAGTCGGAAGTCTCAATAATAAATCATGTCATAATTCAGGAACGAGCTAGATGAGCATTATTCTAATGGTAGTTATTACCAATTTACATATTTACATGCTCTAAATTATGGTGTATTCACATATAATAACCCATATATACAATTGTTGGTATAAACTATGCCAGTCTAGGCTGTGCCTCGGGCGCTTAAGCGTCGCCTAGGCACTAGGCGAATGCTAACTGCACCGCTTACGCCAAGCACTTTTTCCAACCTCGGACCCACTATTGGACAAGGCGACACCAAGGCAACGCTGAAGCACGCTTAGGCACTAGGCGATCGACAAACGCCTTGCCTAGGACATAAGCGGAAGTCTAGGCAAGGCAACCAAGAATTTTTGTTCCTCAATAATAGATCATGCCATAATTCACGAACGAGCTAGATGAGCATTATTCTAAAGGTAGTTATTACAAATTTTCAAATTTACATGCTCTAAATTAATTTTTATTCACGTATAATAACCCATATAAACACTTGCTGGTATAAATTATGCTCGCCTAGGCTATGCCTCGGGCACTTAAGCTTCGCCTAGGCACTAGGCGAATGATGGCTCCCAAGTGCACGAAATCAATTGTATTACTTTTCAACAAGAAAGGTTGTCGAACACATGAGGATCTGAAGGTATTGGTTAGCAAGTTTGACAAGTAAACAATAAAAAGCATGCAGTAGCTTTGGTGTTTTGAGTGTATAGTTTACAATAAAATAAAGTACTAAAAGTAAATCAATAAGTAAATGCTTCAATGAGAGAAAGCCCAATCCTCTATGCAACAAGAGGATAACCTCAAGTGTGTGTGTGAACTTATATGTGACAAGTGTTCCCGAGGGCGCAATAGATTCACTAACATTTAAATTTCGACACAACATATGAATATCTTGTCAAGTTTCATTTCCTTAGGTACGGAGCTTAAATTAGGTGCAACCATATATATGAGCAAGTACACCCCTTATGATGTGTCCTATGGACATTTTCATGAGAAAGTATAGGAATCATTAAGACATAAATGTCCGATCATAGAGTTCATGGGTCCTCGACATAAACCCCTCTAATGCAACTCAAAGTATTGGAAACGGTTTATGTCATTCTATCCCTTCCAACCCCTCATCATTACATTAAATTGCAGCTTTATGAGCCTATATAGGTGAAATAATATGTATTCGATGTTCGCATAAAACCATTATAGAATAATATAAAAGATTAAAAACTTGCCCAAGTTAATACTCATTGCACATCATAAAGAATCATGGTCAGATCATCCTATGCCCCCAGAAACATAGGGAACTACTCACAAGTGCCAAACATGATGTGGATTAGGGGCATGATGATTACAACACAATCTAAAAATATAATCTCTCCACCAAATAAAGACAAGATGCCTATCATAATCATGCAATAGCACTGAAAACAATATCCAGGTTTTGATCTATCATAAACTATGAGGGGGAATGGAGTTGATCTCGACGATGGTGATGGTGGTGATGATGGTGCTGATGGGGATGTTGATGGAGATGCATCCCCCTACATCAAGGAGGAGTGGTGACGACGATGATGGTGTCGATTTTCCCTTCAGCGAAGGCACCGGTGCGGCAGGATCTGCCCTCTTTCGAAGTATGACAGGACTTTCCCCTCCACCGCCGCCTAAATAAATCTCGGGAAAAATATTGGTTAGGCTTTCTAGCGAGACGGAGACGTCTATAAAAAGGGGGACCCAAGACGATGCTCGAGGCCCAAACAGCCTAGGGTCGCACGAATAGCCAAGTAGGGCGCGCCACCTGGTACTGTTTGGCCCTCGTGGTCCCCCTCGCGTGATTCTTTGGGCCACCGTCCTTCTCTCGGTGAAAAATTGATCATGTGTTTTTCCTTCGATTTTAGGTGTCCAGAATGTCCCTAAAACAACAAAATACGAAAAAGAAGGTTTTTTTTGCCTCCCAGAAATTGAATACCAGTGAATGGGACTTTGTAGGAAAGTCCCGTAAATCAAATCAAAATGCATAAATAATGATGGATAATGGAAAATATTATTTAAAACTAATCATATGAGTCACAATATTGATGATGTAAAATGCACGTATAAGCGAATGCCAACCGCTTCACTTACGGCGCCTAGTGCCTTTTCCAACCTTGTCCGAAGATCCCACCCCCCCCCCCCCCCCACACACATCACATGCAGGATGCGGTGGCACATGAGGTGACACGAGCGGCGGCACCATGGGTGCTAGAGGATGGTAAAATGCAGGCCGGTACCCTACTCGTGGCAGAGCACACCACTCATGAGGGATGAACCCTGGTGGCACCTCATTTTACCGTATGGAGCCGGCTGCACCCACCGCCATGGACGCCGCTCTGGACGTCACATACCTTAGTTGGGGGTTAATCGCCCTCACCGGGGGGAGCGAGTGAATCCCGACCACGGTCAAGGTCGCCACGGTCGTCCTAGTGCTCGCCATGGGCCTCGAGGCAATGGGGACGACCGATTGAACACCGGCATCACTGTCGGATCAATATGTGCCTCCACGTCACGGAATCTGTTGACTCCGTAGTTACGGATCATGCATGCACGCATGTCCGACAACCGGGTAGTGAGCTTGGCAACCGAATCCGCCGGCGGAGGGGCGGAAAGGGCAAAGGCGACGAGGAATCCATGAATGTGGCGGTTGATGGGATGTGATAGGCGGTTTCAGACAGAGGGAGAGAGTGCAAGGGCGGTGACACGAGTTAAGCATGTGCCTGGAGTAAATGACGCGTCTCTCCACACGTGTAACAGTTGCACGAAGACGTGCGGTTTTCCACCGTAACATGCCATGCTTCATGAAACGGTAAATTCGGACGTTCCTCACGGAACTAGCTCGTTGTGTTCTAAAAATCGATTAGTGCAACAACACCAAATTAAAGCCCAGAAAACCAAAAAACTCATTCTCATCTCTCCTACATATGCGCCCCGATATGATTGGAGCGAGCTTCACGTGAAGGCCGAGCGGCCGTCGGTCCGTCGCCCTCCATGCTGCCGAGTAGTAGCAGCCTCCCAAACGCAATATCCTGACGTTTAGACGCCGACGGCCAGCAGCCGTCGGCACACCTCCAAATGTCGTCAGCGTAGCTATGTGCCGACGGTGGCCGTCGGCGTCTCCCCGTCGGCATAGCTCTCGTCGGCGTACCAAGAAATACCGCCGGCGTTGCTCAGGCCGTCGGCGTACCTACGTGCCGACGGTTTTCCCTCGGCCGTGGGCATAGCTCCACCGTCGGCATCCATTTTTGACGGACACATCGGTCTAACGGCGTCGAAGATATGCCGACGGCCCAACCGTCGGCGTAGCGACAGCCACGCGTCAGCTTCGAAGCTACGCCGACGGCCAAGCCGTCAGCACATCCGAACACATGTCACTTCCTGGTAGAGCTACGCCGACGGTCTGGCCGTCGGCATACCTAGTAACCAGAACAAAACAAAATAGAACATAAATTGTAATTTACTTTTATGGCTTTCTACTGATGCCATATCCTTCAAGAAATCTGGATGCTATTGCTTTAATTCCCTGTTTACTACTGACATGCACGTAGTACCATTACAGGAATCAGGTAATTTGCTGTAGGCCGCATACCTACGGCAAAGGCTGAGAAACCCACAGCAAACCATTTTCCGCAGGAATACTTACAGCAAAACCACAGATACATAATGCAGTAAATCAAACTGGACATCTCAGAGATAAGATTCGACAAAGGCACATACATGTGTAGATGATTTACTACTATTTATGAACATGGTGATTTACTACACCAGATCTGATCAACACAACCTGCATTTTCTTGATAAAATGTTTGACCTGAGCAAAATCAAATGTTGTTCTTCGCTGTGCCGACGGCCAGAGATACGCCGACGGCCACCGTCGGCGTAGCTCGAGCTAGGCCGACGGCTTTTCTACGCCGACGGGCGACGGCCGAGTTGCGGGCTAGCCTTTTCGATGACCTACGCCGACGGCCCCGATAAATGACCGTCGGCATAGCTTCTAGCCATCGGCATCTAGTCGTTTTCCTGTAGTCACCCGAGATTTTTTTTTTTTTTGAACAAGCAGAGGCCCAGAAGGGCCTGGACACCTTCATTAATACAGCGGCACAGGTACATTTACAGCAAGAACCTTACAGAAATAGGGAAAAGCAAGCAAGTTCCTACTGTTTACAGAAAAGGCACTAGAAAGATATTGAAAAAAGCAATCAGGTCCTCTGTGACCGCCATCACACCACCAGAGCTGAGAACGGTCGTCTTCACCGGCGCCGGGGATGTCGCCACTTGGCTCCGAGAAAACGATGGTCTCCGCCTCATACTCCGCAAAGGGCCTCCACCTGGAGGTTCAACAAACGCCGGAAACCACAGCCGGCGAAGAGGAAGGCCACCATAAGGCCAACTGAGTCGGCAGACAATCATCGGTCGCCGAGGATGGAGCTCTATTCGCGGTGTCACTACTCCAACGTCGTTGGATTCCAAGCCAAAGCTCAGCACGATATTCCTTCTCCCCAACTCCACCATGGAGAGATTCAGAGAAGAACATGGCTTCACCCGAGATTGAAACCCCACGGCACGAACCGGCCTTCAACCACCGCACGAAGAAAGCAAATCCGCCGTCGAACCCCGAACTCCCGCCACGAGTCGGAGGAGGCAGATGAAGAAAAGATTTGCAGCTGTAGCCGACCACAAAATGAACCTTATTGAAGGAGCTGCTCGATTCCTTCTCTGTCGCCGCCTTCGTCTCCCTCCACGGGAGCACCGCGACGAGACAAAGATGAACCGCGCAGAGCCAGGTTTGGCCCGAGAAACCCAGCCCCAAACTCCATCTGCAGACCTTATTTGGAGGGATGCACGACCTCCTCATCCATACTTGCGCCACCGCCAGCCACCAGCGGGACGCAGCGAGACAGAGAAGATCCATGGTGCGGCAGATCTGGTCGCATGGATCCACCATCCTACCCTCAATCTACATCTACACTACTTAAAAAGGAGGAATAATAGTTAACAGTATAATGGAACCACCAGGAGCTCACCACAGCGTTCGGACATTCTGAGCCGTTGGATCAAGCTTTGCAACGCACAGGATCTTCCGGTCATCCTGTGCACGAGCTGGATCTTTTTTACCGAAGTATCCCATCGTGACTAGATCGGCCCAATTTGTAAGGGCGGCTACTCTAGAAAACGACCTCGGCCCCTTCTGGTCAACCGGGCCGAAAGATAGTGGGCTGTGAGGCCTTGATGGACGTTTAGCAGGCCTGCCGCTTGGTGGTGTCTTGCACAGCTCTGCCCTGCAGCGTTTTGTCTTCGATCTGCGGCGGCGGAATAATGGCGATGGAGCTTCCTCCCGTAATTACTGCTGGTAGTGGAGCGGCGTTACAATCAACTATTTGCCTCTATTTTAAGGCCCCTCCTTTTCCATTGTATCCAGATGTCGACCATAACAACCATAGAACACTGAACTTGCACGCCGCCACGACGATACATCTGCGGCGGTCAGTGAGATGCGGCAGGGTTCATGTTCTGTTGGAGGGTCTAACTTCGCCGACGGGCCAGCGATGGTAGTCAACTCGTCAGCTTCAAGGGTAGGCAAGAACCTCCTTGATCCCTTTTCTCGACCACTATGGTTCCATCCCCGTGTATCCTTCTCGGCCGCCGGCAGGAGGCACCGGCCGCACCGTACACTAGCTGCGTCGCGTCGCCGGCAGCATGAACACGTGCGACCCATCTTTCCAACGCTTCAGAGTCACCACCCCTCTTGCCTTGCTGAATTATGCATAACACATGTCATTTTCGGTTTCAGGTTTTGTGGCTATGTTCCATTGCCGATCCAGCATTTCTCCATGGACAGTCGGAAGGTTATGTGTAGACAACAAACATGCTTTGGTTATTAATTTGTACATTCAACAGTAACTGGTAAAGTGGTTAGTCATATAGAATTTGATGCAATAAACCAACTTACAAAGTTTCCGTTGGATGTGTGTTGAAAAAGAAAATCTAGGGAATGATTATTTGGCGTCAAGTATGTTTGCCTTCCAGGTTTATACATATTCTTTATCAATTAGATCTACTGATCTTATAAGTATTCTTTCCTTACAGGGTGATGCGCAGTCTTTATGAACTACATCTCCTGATCTCATAAGGATTCATGCACTACAAGTGATCCAGTGAATCATAGACATTCAAAAAGTATTGCAACAGTCAAGTTATTGAGCACGGTAGGTAAGTTACAAGTCTATGCATCACATAACATCCTTTTCCAAGACAAAGTAAATAAATATTGATACAGATCTCTTTTGTATTGTTTGTTGAATACAATAACAAAGTCTGCATCTGAGAAAAATATGCTCTAAATTTGTAGGAACCAAATAAGTCTTACCGGCACCACGTCGTAGCCTTTTATTGCTGGGAATGACTCACGGTCCCCACCTGAATTTGTTTTGTTTATATATGACAGACCCAAAACGATCTCATGGTTTTACTGGGATGGAGGAGAGAAACATGGGGATCAGAGGAGAGGAGGGTATCAGGGTGCGCCCTCCGTTAAGCACACTGCAGCCAGGCTGTAGCGACAAGGTCCTGGTTTGCTATCACTGATAATTGTGCATCTTAAAAGAGGACTTGCATGCTTAAGTACCAGCAAGTTCCATATGGTACTTTTTGCATTGCAAGAGAAATGTCATTTAGTACCCCGCATTCCTTGACTCTCTCTCCCTCTCTCTCTCTCATGTACTATTTATGAATCAAGAATTATAATTTTTCATTGTTCTTTCTTCTCCTACGTTGGTTTTACATAGATCAATGATTGCTCTCAGGCCCAAACTTGTGCATGATAATTTAACCTTTTTCTGGAATTGAGTTATTTACTTCACTAATATAAATGCCCCATATGTGCCCTGGCATGCAAGACGACCAAATGTATCTTGTGTTTCCTGTTAAAATATCATCATTTTGTTTATAGGCAGAGATCCAGTTTGTGTATGGATGCCCCAACCTCCAAACTATGTGTTAGGCATAATCTAGATAGTTACAAGTTACCAAATATTATAATGGTAGAGCCATTTCTAGGTCAGTTTATATGTCCGGTAACAAGAGGAGATGGTATTTTCATAAGTACTTATTCTATATACTTGTCATCTTATGAGCACGCGCGATGCCACGCAGACAACAATTTTTTTCTTTGTGGGATAGCCTCTGGATGTCACTCACATAAATTCAATTTCACAAAACAAACAAACACTACAAATGCTAGAAATATACTAGGCATTAATTACACTATATGTTATACTACTTTATTTCCTATTTGTGGTATTCCAGGTTATGTTATAATGGAATAAATGAACAATGGATAGTCTGTGATCTCCGGCAGTGGCGGAGCTACAACATTTACAACTAGGATGCCTTGAGGGTGCCAAAACAGATGAAAAACTTGTTCAGGGGTGCATGTGTGGTGAAAAAAAATGCTATTTTGCAAAGGAATTTTTTCTAGGGGTGTCCTATGTACCACTGTGGCTAGCTGTAGATCCGCCAGTGATATCCGGAGAAGAAGGACACTAAGTATGAACATCGTGTTGTAGTGATAGAACACGCAAGTTTGAATTTCAGTGTAATATTTATGGTTGAAACATTGCAAATTGGGCCTTGAGACAACAACAATTAGAGGCACTGTCCATTCTTTTTAGAGTTTGATTTAGGTCTTGTGCAGGTTCATTGTATCTGATTTTCACTCATTGTGAGTTTGTCACGGTAATTTTTATGTAGGTTCAAATGTATTGCATTAATATGCCAATGTTTATTTTTTTCAATTTTTTTTCTCTTTGCTCAAGATGGGTGTATGTCTGTTTATTGAGGACAGTATATTGACCTAGGTGGCTTCTCATGCATACCATAAAGAAATGTACTCCGCGGAGCACACAACCATGTAAACTTTCATGTTTCATGTTGTTATTTAAAAAAAACCAATCCATATCGTATTCTTAAAATGGACGGGCGCGGCAACGCGTGCTATCATGGTCTAGTGTTCCTTATTCTGCCAATACGTCAAAGGTTTTCGTCGTCAACCCGAGCGTTCCGTCGTCCGCATGCCGCCTAACTGGGCCTAGCCCAACTACGTCGTCGGAATGGAAAAGGAACCCAGCACCCACCCGAAACCCTCATTCCCCCTCTCCCCGAAACCCTCCAAACTCGTTCACCCTCGTCTCTTTCCTCTCCCCGCATCTATGGCGGCGCCCTCCCTCTCCAATCTCTCATCACAGCACCACAGGAAACCAGCGTCTTGGAGGAGCACGCGAGCCACGGCAGGCCGATGCGGAGATCGGTCGCTGGAGCTCGCCCTTCGACCGCCGCTCGCCCCGCGAACTCGTCTCGTCGCATCGCCGGGAGGAGCAGGAGGTTCAGCGCCGACAGCTGATGCGGGAGATAGGCTGCCTCCTTCCTTTCTCCTCTCAACCCTCTTCCACTTCTGCACAAGAAACACGGATGCCCGTCGCGGCACCTCGCGAGAGGAGGCAGTAGGACGGCGGCGGCAGCAGTCTGCTCCGTGAAGGAGGAGTAGTCAGAGTAGCTAGAGCGGCAGCGGTAAGAAGAGGTGATGTGGAAGATCGCCTCCTTGAAGCCCCTCTCCATCATCCTCTGGCTTGAGGACGCCAATATCATTCTTGACCAGTACAAGCCAGGCAAAGGCACTCATAACCTCCTCCCCTCTCTCATACCCTACCCACAATTTCTCATAGTTGTTTCTGTTGATGTTTTGTATCTATGCATATAAGGTGTTTTAGGAAAATCCAAAAAGGCTGCAGTACAGGCTAGAACATGCATGTGGCTATTCACTGGTATTCTGTGTACGTGCAGGTTACGGATCAGAGGAACGCACGGCCGTAGTCACTAGCACCGTGAAATTTTCTACAACGGGGTGTGGGCTTCTTTATCCACCTGCCGGATCCTGTAATGATGAACTTTTTTGTTGTTGTTAGGAGCACAGTCTCCGAAAGCATACACATCAGGAGGTGGGAATGAAGCACAAGCTTCTCAAGGTAATCCGCTCACACTATTTTAAATCCCGCGTTCATACTAGATTAGAACTTAGTTTCATGCCAAAGTTTGGGGGTAATGTGTTTTGGATTTTCCGAGTTTCATGCCAGCATTTCGGGGTGATCTTCCCGGTGATTTCCTAAAAAAATACGTATTTAATTAGAGAGTTCAGTCATGCCTACTTGTTGACTGCTTCGTGGGGGACAATAGGTCGGTCGGTTGTTGCATATTTTCTGTCTCCTCTATGGATTACCGAACATGTGGTATTCACACTTACGGGTTGAAAATTCGATGTGGAGTGCTAATGCGATCACTGGTGTTGTGATCCACATCTTATCACTGAGCTATCTATTTGTACTTTAGTATTGCTTTTGCCGAATGCCCGTGCGTTGGCCTTGTTGTAGTAATTACTAGCCAAAAGTTTTTTAATTGACTACTCTCCCTTTTCTTGTGTATAACAGGATGTTTCCAAAATAATAACTTCAAGATCAAGTGGCATTTTCGACGAGAAGTCTAGGAATCTTTATGCCAAATCAAAATCAGAGACGAAGGTTGATTTGTCCTTAGTTCTTCTCAAATTATGACACCTCAAAAAAGAGAGGTGAGAAATGCGGGTTCGGACAATGCGTTCTGCTTCTTTGTCAATGGGTTCGGACAATGATTTGAAGAATGCATTACCATTAGCTTTTGTCTCAGTTTTGTTTCTCATTATTGGTTACATGTTGTACATCTTTTGGTTCTAATTCTCAGTCTTGAACTATCTCTGATTTCATATTCTTGAACTAGCTCTGATTTCAGACCTATTCTTACCAGGCTGTGGGTTGTATTTGTTAGTTCACAAGAGGTATTACAGAAGACTATTGTGTTTGTGCTGATGCCTAGATCAGGTACTTCCAATACATTATTGGTTTGCAGACTGTAGGTACGCATGTTTGTTAAGCCTGTAGAAGTGTAAAACTTCAGAATAGGGTGAGTGCATACAGATGGAAGCGTCAAATCCAATGTTGACTTGTTATGTTTTTTGGATCATATATATAAATTTGTTCTTGCTGGTATGTGGATTTCCTAATATTAGGTGCTACTTTCTTGGTCATTAGTGTTGTATAATCTGAAGAGAAAAAATAATAATCAGCTTTGCTATATTTTTTAGATCCCTCAATGTATACTGATGGCGGGCAGATTTGTTCAGGGAAGTGGTGATTCCAGTGATGCTGATGTCAAGGACATATTGGATGAGGGGACTGTTGAGAAGAGTGAGAATGGATTGAGGATGAATTCAGGTGGTGCCGAATCTATTTTACTACTTTAGAGAGCGCAGGAATCTCTTGAGAATGGTATGTCTGAATTCTCACCCAGTTTATCTTCATTCATTAACCAATTCCTGAATAGTTTGTTCATCATGACAAATGTGGCATGCCAACTGTCTATATGAACCAAAAAAAATTGTGTGTGCTGTTCATCTTCCTGTGTTTGTAAGAAGAGTAAGATCAAACTGATATTTATTCTTGATGCTTGACAAATACAAGTCATGCTTCAGTTATTCTGATGTTTTTTATTTTGTTTTCTGGAAAAACCTAAAGCTGTTATATGAACCATCAATAATTAACGTTAGAAATGATGTTGGTAGGGAATTCGTATTACTTAAAAAATTCTATGTCTAATATGATCTGTTTGTTCATAAATCTGGTTGATTTGATGGAGCAACCCAGGAATAAGTCCTTTTTACCTGAAAAGTCAAATTAGCTTAAACTTCAATCATAGAACAGATAAGATTTCAATTCTATGACTGCAGTATTTAATTATCACCCTGTTTAAACTTCATATGTACTCTGATATTCAGTAGACATTATCCTGGCGGTTAGAAATTGCTTGTCTGCTAACCATGTTTCAAACAACAGCTCAGTGGCATCTCCTGAAAAGTCACGTTAGTTCATTTGCAGTTCAGTACTTCAGTGTCATTATGTTGTTTCAGAAGTCACAATATGATTTACCTTTTTTATGCCTTGGTTTCAAATTACCTCCGCAGAACGGCTCCTATGCTAATCATTACTCCGTTGTGTACTGCAGTGATTCAACACTCTGTGGTGGTCAGGAAGGAATCAACTGATGATTTTGATGCACATGATGATGGATGAAGCGACTTGCTCCACCTTGAGGAACCTGTGGATGAGGCAAGGGAAAAGGGAAATGATCTCGCATCAACATTGATCAACGAGAAAGATTCAAGAATACTTGAACTGGAAGCCACCGGCAGGACAAGGGCGTGGAGATGTGCAATACAAAGTATCAACAACCTGCTCTTGCAACCTGATCTTGATCAACTTCTCCAGGAGAAGATGGAAGCCGAGATTCAGTGCATCATCCTGACGAGTGCTTCTCAAACCTGGACACCATTGGCCGAGGACCGAAGAGCTCTCTATGAGCTGCAGAAATGTCTACTCAGTGATTACAATCAGCTCAAACTCAAAGTAAGTCCATTAGAGAACCGGTCAATGATACTAGGAGAGATGGTAGAGAATTTGGAGGCACAAGCCAAAGAGCTCTCTGCGAGTTCATGATTTTAGTTTTTGGTTATCTCTTCTAACATTTTTATGATTTGTTTTACCTTGTTGGAGCACAGTTGCTAAATAGTTAACAAATTTGATTAGTTGGATATGTGCAATTCAGTGAAGCAAATATAACTTATCTTAAAAATATTTTACCAAATGATGTGTTTATTGGACTGAATCACAATGGAGCACTTAGCGGTTGCGCTTCGCTCGAGTGAGAGTCTCAAACATAATCTTGAAAAAGGACAAGGCTCATGATACATCCGATAGCTCTGTTATGTGAACTTTATATTTTAATGCTAATATTTTGGTTTGCTTATATGCATCGCTGACCGTGGCAACGCACGAACATATTTACTATATAGAAAATATTTAACTTGCTAATAAAGTTTCACACTTAGCTAGCATCGGTCTATGACCTGTGTTAATTATAAGTTGTATCTTACCCCACATACATCAACTAATGATATGTCACATATTAGTATTATTTGACTATTTATATGTTCAAGCCATCTGTATGCACTCACCCTATTCCATGTACTTCTAAGCTAAATCCCTCAAAACAGCAGGTCATCAATTTTTGGAAAGAGAAACTGTTGTGTTTAACTGGATGGGCTGGTGCGTTCTTCTCTTGTACAAAAAGAGTAATATACAATGGACACAAAAGTCAATTGGCCTTCCCATTTTCAAGACAAAATTGACGATAAATATTTTCCTTACTTGATTAGCATGTACTTCGAAACTGAAATGTAGGGATGGAAGGTATGTTCTATTAACTTCTGTCTACTTACGTTTGCTAAATTTTTCATTTTTGTCTTTGATCTAGATTTATCTACGGAGTATTAGATTTTGAGAGCATAAGAAATGCGCATAAAGCTAGGAGTTCACTGATTATGTGCCATAGTAGCGTGCCGTCGTCGTTTCAGTTAACCAGATTGTGTTGGTTGTCCTACTTTGGGTTCTTGTTAGTCCTAACTCATCACATTGCTCCCGATTCTTTGGTCTGCTATACGCCTATACAAGAAATCAGACGGCATGTCTTAGACTGTAGGTAATGTTGGAACTTGGAAGAAGTGATCAAATCAGATGCTTTGTCGCTTTGGGTTGTAGGAGTGTAATATACATTAGTGCTGATTCTGCAGGCCTTCCTTCAGTCTGGTTTTGTTGTGCTGGCTACAAAGTGCACTTTGCTAGAACGAAGCTTACCTTACATACATATCACGCTGCACATAATGACGACTTCTCTGAAGACATTGTGTTATGAACCATCATACTTCTTCATTTTGGGAAATTATCCTCTAAAGCCTAATTTAAAAGCATAACCAAATCGGGAAACACATCAGATTGCATAATGGAGTGTATGATTAATAGGAAGCAATAATACATGTAATCAGAAAATTGTTATCTGAGCTTAGTTGAAATATCTGACTTGTGAGGTGTTTGTTTAGGCAATTTTTTAATTCAAGCTTATGATGGTAGCCTGTTATGCTTTTCTTAACTTCTAACATTGACATCTTCAAGTTATTTTACTACAAAGTGAAGGGGAAAAAAGGCTTGTCACACAAATATGAGAAATAATCAGTGCTATCTTGTATAATATGTGTAGCTAATCACAGTACTTGCGCATCAATACCTACTGCAGTTGGTGTGAAAAATGTTATCAATGTGAAATGCATGGCATGGAAGTTAAGGATTGCAAGAAAATCCTATTTTGTGTTTAATGTGGCAAAGAGACTCGCCAGCCTACAACAGCTCACCCGTGAGAACCTCTATTTCCCTTTTGCTTTTACTATGACAAGTGGAAAGTGAGTATCCTTTTCTTGTGCTAAATATATTTTATTGTGCCCTCTGTTATCATTATTCTGGGATTTGGATTGTTTGCTATTTGACGTGCCTGGTGATTGCATGATCAAGAGTTCAAGACATGCTTGACTGACTGAGTGTTTATATTCTTGACGATTTAATATATGATTTTCCTGAAGTGCCTTTCGCATGTTCATTCCATGATTATTCTTAGAGAAGTTTATCCTTTCAGAGGCAAGTGTAAACGTTTTCTTCGAGCTTCATTTGAAAGTTTTATATGGTATGATTGTTTACTGTATATACTGTTAAGTGCCCTGTATAGCATGCTAGAATACTTCAAGAGATTTTCTTTCTTGACATGTAAAATTGTCCATTTCTTTGTTGCAAGTATTTTTGTTTTTTCATTCTTGGTGCAAAACTAAAATTAGCAGTTCAGTATTTGGTGGGTTAAATCGTAGAAGTTTGTCACTTGGATCACCTCAATCTGCATGGCCTTTTACGGTTGCTCATGGTGTTGTTGCCTATTGTTGTCCAGTGCAGATTGAGAATGAGTATGTGCCAAAAGAGAAAGAGTTTGGGGCCGCTGGCAAGTTATATAGTAACTGGGCGGCAAACATGGCCATGGGTGATGTGCAAGCAGGATGACGCTACGAATCCAGTGGTACCTATTGAAGTAAAAGTGTCATGGGCACAACTGTTGTAAACTGATAGTTATTCTGCCTCCTAGATTAGGAAGAGTACTAATTATTGTGTTGATTCCATCTTTATAATATAACTAATTATCTAAGCCTTAAATTTTGCCAGGAGACCATGGAACAAGGAATATGTGGTCAAGTAGAAATGACACGAACTGGAGGCAAGCAATATAAATGCCATATGGAGAGCAAGATAACCTACAACCTGGTATGAAGGCAACTAGATCCTGGTTAAAACATAATGCAACTATATTATCATTCATGCCTTCTTGAGCAGAATAAGTGGTGTTTTATTGATGTTGGTGTGTTTATTGATACTATATGTTAAGTTTAGAAAGTGGCAAGTATTGTGTAGCGTGCTATAACATTTGTTACCCTTAATTGCATGTTCATGAGCATTTCTGCCTTTACATCTTACTACAGGCAATAAACTCAAATCAACAATCCAAAAAGTGGTTGCGTGACCATGCAAGAAAGCATGACTCCCAGGTTCATGCTAGGCAGCAGTTTTGACTACGCATGAATGCCTGGGCTAGGGAGGGCAAGAAGCAGCGACGACGTGGGGAGTCCTTTTCAATGCTCCCCCTGGTCTAGGGATCGTGGAGGCCTGGGCGCGATGTGGAGTCACCGGCGGAGGGCGAGGGTGAAGGCGGAGGCGGAGGGCGATTGAAATCTAGGAAGAACGATTCTAAATCTAGGAAGATACTGATTCAAAATCTGGGAAGGCAATATTGTCTTTTGGCTGTTTCACCTGGTCGGAATCATATCTGCACGGAAGGAGTAGATGACAAGATGCTGGCACTCCATGCATGCGGCTAATTTTTTCTGACGCTGTACGTGCTGGATTTGTCTGACCGTCGCACAGACGTGTGTTGTTGATCCTATATTCCTATGTATGCACGACACTGAAACTCTAAGTGTAGATGATAGGTTGCGGGCGGCAGCATCACTCGTCGTGCTGCTCATGTCGCCGCCGGCACGTCCTCTCCTGACCATTTGAGTTTTCCTTCGCACACAAAGTCGAGACCAACAGTAGGATTAGTCTCCATGGTACTTAATTAATTCAATTAAAGAGATGGCGTGTGCGTTTATGCATTTGACGCGGCAGTACTCCTCACGGCTTGGTAAGGCATTGATATATGCGGCTGGTCACAAAAAAAATAACTCTTAACATGGAGCCACTATTGTTGTAACCAAGATCATCATTGTGTAGTTGAGTATTCTAAGATACTCTTCACAAATTCGCATGCCTTTCTTAGATTCATGCATGTTCACATGCCTTTCTTATATTCATCCTCATAATAAATACTCTCCCTAAAAAAATTAGCATCCGCACAATTATTAATTTACTACCAAGATAAGTTTGGGTTCAGCTGTGTTACTGGTGTTGGGGCGTCATTGTTCTCTACTTATTTGGGTTCAGGTGTGTTATAGAAGAATAATATGAGGTTTTAAAGAAGATTAGGCCGAAGTATAGTAGGTAACAGATTGATGCGATCTTTTCTGAAGTCATATTTTAGTTTGTGCCCAAACAGTTTTTCCTGAATATATTGCCACGCGAAATAATTGAATCTCTTGCCATATTCTGAACTTCTTTTCTTTTTAGTCCTGTATTGCTGGTCAGCCTTATCTAGGAAAAATATATTTACTTGTTGGGATTTTTTTTAATATGGTATGCTTTCCAACTTCAGGCGAGAGAAAGTGCGCGTCATGTGATGCGGTGCATCTACTGTGGTTTCTTAATCTGTGAAAAAGGTCTAATTTAAGCTATATTTGTATTTGTACACATTACACTGGGAGATGGTATGCCTTTAGCGTGTGGTTAGTACTTATGGGCTTTGTTCATCGTACAGTGCTATCTCCATGTAGCCTTATTTTATATACGTACTTCCTACTTCAGGATTTGCTTTGTAGGCAGCCCCAAAATAGATGGATTTGCCCATGAATATGCTCTGGTGTTAATTTAAAAAAACTGTGCTATCTTAAAATGTGGTCTGCCTTTTACTGTTTATTCCTATTTACATGGGTTACAGATTTTTATTAGAATTAGCTTTTAATATCCACTTTTTTTTAGCTTTGCTGCACTTCAGATCCCTCTTAACTAGACATGTATCTTTTAATATCCTAATAATTAGTAGAATTGTTCTAAAAAAATACATGACCAAACATTTCATGGATAAAATTAATGTGACTTATATAGCATGTGAATTGTTGTATCTGCGAATAGTACAAATAATACATATGTTAGAACTTTGTATTTCTGCATTGTGCATGTGGGTGAATACTCAACTAAACTTAGTTTTCATTTTTGTGCTTATCAATATGTGTTTGTTATCACTTATAATATTTCAAACATGGATTATTATTTAAGACAAATCTAGCAAAAATGGTTTCAGCAAGACTGGGACATCAATTACTTTTGTTTTCCTATTGTATTCAAATCAAATAAAGAGACATACAGTTTATCTAAAACTCTTTCTTTTATGAAAAGGTCATAGTTTCAGTCTTATTTCTATGCATTTTTTTCTTCTGAAAAACACACTTCCCTTTATATCGTTTTTGCTGATCTGTCTAATTACTAGCCCCATTCTTACTCTAAGTAAAAATTGGTTTAAGGGTCTTGTGAACACAACATAAATTATAATGGTACTGCATATATTCAGGAGAAAATACGTGGAAGCTAGAAGAGAGTATTACTGCATATTATTCAAATGAAGTAGACTACATATCTATACATGTCTTTTACTATCTCTAGCTACCCAAACTGATCGATCGCCTCCAAGGGAAAAAGCAAAGCAAATTTTGCATCCTGGGAGCATTGTGGCAATGGCAGACATCAAAAGAAAAATGTCTCTACCCATGGAATCATTTTTGTCTAAAAATTCTATTTGCCGAGCCGCGTGGATTTTCAACAACAACTATCACAGATGGCTCTACTGGACATGGAAATTTAAAGGCCCATTCATTATATTCTGCACTCCAACCATCTAGCACTAGGGAATTAAGATCGAGGTTACCAAAGTAATAGGGAAATACATATATTTGGTAGAGCCTTGTGTTTATGAATTGCTTTTTGGTAGAGCTCTTGGAGCGATATTTTTGCACCTCTTTGATCATGGTCATTGTGTATTTTTGTACTCGGAAAGATCTGCGCAAAGTTCTTCATGTTATTTAATTTTGTCTCTTGCATACAACAAGAAGAAGAGGGGCTGGTTGAGTCGAGTGTTGCAGACTGCAGATCAAGGAATCTACATCAACAATTAGCTATTGAGCCAAATGCCCATATCTAGGTGCTTTTGTTCCTTACTATCACGATGTAGTTCTCCGACTGTTTTTAAGGGTAAAACAACCCCACTGCAATTTTTATTGATTAATACAAAGGAGTTTACAATGTACAAGAACTACAAAGAAAGAAAGCAGAAAAACAAGAACTAGAAATGATTTGTAGTTCTTCGACTGTTACAAATAAATAATTTGTGGTGTGAATTTTATAGTTCAAAGAGCATTAATATATTATATTTAATAGGTTACTTTTGAAATACAATGAATTCTTAACTTTTTCTTGTCAACAAGGACCTTTTTTGTCATCTCTCCCCACGGCCTTGTATGGACCGGTCCTGATGCCATAGGGCAAAGACATGATATCTGCATTTTAACCATTTTTTGTTTGTTTACATGTGTTATTGCCCCGTAGCAACGCACGGGCATTTGTACTAGTCTCCATAAAGGTAAAAACTAGGCAAGAACTACCCCTAAATCTACAGCCGGCACCATCCCTTCGCTCTCGCCGCTCGGCTGCGCCGGCGTGAGAAGCTCCGGTCCGGCCCGGGGAGCACGAAGAGAAGACCAGATACGGTTAGTCACCTGAGATTACAATCGATAACCACACTACTCCGTTGGCTCGTGTGTGATTAAATTTTCTAACGCGTACATCTTGATCGCTCTCTGCGTGGAATCTTGCAGTTAAAAAACTTTTTCCAGATTGTGGTCATCCTCATCCATCCACCGACGGACGGCGTATTCGTTGTCACGAGTGCATCCTCGACCATGTCGGTTAATTTGTTGAGAAACAATATTCACGACCAGTCAAGATTTCCAATTCGTTCGTTTACCTGTTTTTGTTACGGGAAGACCAGCTCCATTTCGTGTTTGGCCCCCTTTTTTTGGGGCGGAAAAAGTCCAAAACAAACCTTGAACTCGTAGGCCTTAGCTAAATCGAACCCTAAACTTAGAATCCCGGTAATCCACACTCTAAACTGTTAAATCCCGGTCTATTTTCAACCCTAGCTGTGTTTGGCGCACCGGGAAAGCAATGAGCCAGGCCGGGATAATATGATACTCTCACTGACAAGATGGGCCCACCTGTCATGTCCACCTCCTTCCTCCAATATTTCCCCAACCTTTGCCAAATTCACCTCAACACATATCTGCGCGGGCCGGGACTCCGGGAGGGTGAGGTGGCCTTCGCGCGCTGGTGGTTCGCCGTCGAGCGGAGGCCCATCTCGGGACCAGCGGGGCCCCGCGAAGAGGAGCACCCGATGTTGCGCCGCCGCTCGGAGGTGCGTAGCCTGCGATGCCGCTCGGCCAGCCCTGCTCCTCCCTCATCCAGCACCTCGGAGGTGCGTAGCCTGCGACGTCGCTCGGCCAACCCCTGCTCCTCCCTCATCCAGCACGTTGCCCCACTTGAGGTCTCAGTATCTCACCGGCCGGGCCACTTCTTTTGTTTTGGCCGGGGAGGCGGGATGTGCGGGAGCAGCGCAGGTAACTGGAGGAAGGGTCCGCGCCGGTCGCCGGAAACAGAGTGGACGGGAGCTGCACAGGTCACCGGAGGGAGGGTGCCCAACCTCCAACTCGATCCATCGGAAGTTGTACATACATGGCGCAGGAAACTGCAGATAAATGTAGAGTGGGGAATAGACTAGAGGTAGAAGATAAACATGACATGTGGGCCAGCTCTGTCAGTGACAGATCTTATTTGGAAAGAAATTAACACAGGGATCAGGGTTGAAAATAGACCGGGATGTGATAGTTCAGAGTGTGGATTACCGGGATTCTAAGTTTAGGGTTTGACTTAACTAACTCCTACGAGTTCAAGGTTTGTTTTGGACTTTTTCCTTTTGGGGCAGACCCGTACCATCAGTTCCTCGTCCTTGGCCTTGTTCCACTTAACGATGAAAGCCAAAAGATTTGGGGTAATTAAGGATTTCAGCCAGAATATAAAGAATATATAGTCAGAATATAGTAGAACAATACATGCATAATCACATACAAAAATAGTCCTCCAATTGTCTAGAAGCCTATAACATAAGCATCACAGGTGGTACTGAGAATCACTATTAGCGATCTCTCTGATACAAAAGAGAAACCAACAACCTGTGGTTTACACATAAAAGCAACTTCTTTCTGATGAGAAAAACTCAGGCTTTAGACTAACAGGCTGGAAAAAAAAAAGCGCGATGACTTTATGACATTTTAGTACGATGTAGCATGCTATTTCACAAATAACGTTGCAGCGAGTAAAATTAAGTACTAAAATTTAGCATGGGATGTTCAAATATGTCGCAGCGCACTGTTCTTTCCATCATATATATGCAATCATGCAAAAGAAAATGCATATACAATAAAAAAAATCTACAACGCAAATGGATAAACCATGTGATCGAATGCTGATGGTGATGGCAAGCACAGTTCACTTTTTTATTTGAAACAGTCAACTATGTGAGCCACAGCTCATTCTTAAGGTTTGTGATTTTGCAACCTGTCTATAGCTTGGGCGCTTGCATGTCCCAGTATTTTAGTGGTAGGCTATATATATCTCGCTGCCCGTGAGATAGAAGATATACTTCTCACAAGTAAGACACATATACACTCTGATTGAGGTGATAGGAACATCAGGTTTTGTAGCGATTTTTTTTAAAATAATACACATTTTTTTGTTTATTTCAGAAATAATACTCGGTTTTGAGATATTCCAGGAATAATACACTATCGGGTTCAGGAAACCCGAAGTTTCAAAATCGGGGTAGAGGAACCCGACTAATCCCGTTTCCGCGCGTTGGAAAAAGAAAAAGAAGGAATTGGGGTAGAGGAACCCGAAATTTCAAAATCGGGGTAGAGTAACCCGAAATATGCGGGAATCTCGGGGTCGGCTAACCCGATTCACTAATATCGGGTTTCTAAAACCCGATTCTTTCTTTTCCTTTTCTTTCTCCTTTTTCGCCTCTCACCAAAAGAATGAGTCGGGGTTGCCTGCCCCGATTTTAAGTACTCGGGTTCTGCTACCCCGATATTTAAAAATTGGGTTCAACGAACCCGACGGTGTATTATTCGTGGAAAAACCTAAAAACAAGTATTATTTCTAAAATAAACAAAAAAAGTGTATTATTTAAAAAAAAATCGCGTTTTTGTAGATATATATAGACCGCATCATAGACTTCAACTCTGTAACCCCAACGTTTCAAAATGATCCGCAGCAGTGCCCACTGCCTAGTCATATATAGTTCCATGGCCGCCACCATCTGTGGGCGAGCCTCGGGCGTGCATCATTATTCATTAGTTTAGAAAAAACACCTTTGTCGGATGTCAAGCATGTGTCATATTGAAAGTAAAACAAGATATAAATATTTTTTCAGAACTATTGAAATGGTGAAGCTACACCTACGTGAAAAGAAAATAACGAAGGAATGCAAAAAAAAAAAATACACGATTAATGAAATAATTGAACACTACATTAATTCTTAGCTATATTATCAATCTCGTCATATCGGCAAAATTATTAAATTCCAACAGTAGTAGTACAGTATTCTAGCTATATATCTCAGAGCTGATTTCACATACTCCGTATCTCAAAGTATATACAGAGATATTCCATGCCAGCTACAGTAAAGTATTATACAAACTGCCAGCTGATGGAACATTAATTTTGTGTATATATATACCACCCACTAGAGCTCAATTCTGCAGAACCAAACCAAACCTGCCAAGTCCCAACAATCCGCAGCAGTACAGCACCCCTCTGCCATGGCCACCAGCAACAGCACCAACGCTTGCGCTACACCCAACCATGGCGCAAACGGCGGCAGCAACCAGTCTGGCCGCGACCACATCATCTTATTCCCGTTCATGGCGAAGGGCCACACCCTCCCACTGCTTCACTTCGCCACGGCGCTCTCGGTGCACCAGAAGAACCTCCTCATCACCGTGGTCGTCACGCCGGCCAACCTCGCCTTCGCCCGCAGCCGGCTCCCCGCCTCGGTGAACCTAGCCGTTCTGCCGTTCCCCTCGCTGCTGCCGCTGCCGTCCGGCGTCGAGTCCACGGACACACTGCCCGCCCCGGCCCTCTACCCGACGTTCCTGAACGCGACGGCGCTCCTGCGGGAGCCCTTCGCGGAGTTCATGGCGTCGCTCCCGTCCCCGCTGCTCGTGCTCATCTCCGACTTCTTCCTCGGGTTCACGCACGGCGTGGCGGCCGACGCCGGCGTCCGCCGCATCGTGTTCCACGGCATGTCCTGCTTCTCGCTGGCCATGTGCAAGTCGCTGATTTGCTCCAATTACTCCGCGAAGTCTCCGGTGAGGTCTTATTGTTGTCTCCGACGATAATTTAATTTTGCTACAATAGCATTTTTTTTGCTACGTGGTCTCCGGCGAGGTCTCCGGCGAGCTTAGACGTTTTCGTTTATTTCATGGGCGAACCGTTTTTTGCTACATACAGTTGCTGCCGGGGTGTTTATTTTGCTGCCGGAGGTGTTTTTTCTTCTGTCGAAATCTGACCGTCATGTGAGGTCGATCCGACGGCTGGGGACCCGGGGACTGGGGAATCAGATCCCCGGGGGACGCCCAGCACTGTCCATGAAAAAACGAGTGGAACAGATTATTCTGGACGTGGAGATCGGAAGGCCACGCACCCGGGGGATCAGAGCGTCGTAGCCCCCGGGGGAATCTAATCATTTTCCTTTCTAAAAGTATATGCAGAGATATTCCATGGCAACTAAAATATTATACAAACTGATCCAGCTGATGGAACATTAATTTTGTGTATATATATACCCCCAACATAGAGCTCAATTCTGCAGAACCAAACCTGCTAAGTGCCAACCATCCGCAGCAGTACAACACCGCTCTGCCATGGCCACCACCACCAGCATCAACGCTTGCGCTACACCCAACCACGGCGCAAACGGTGGCAGCAACCAGTCCGGCCGCGACCACATCATCCTATTCCCGTTCATGGCGAAGGGCCACACACTCCCACTGCTTCACTTCGCCACGGCGCTCTCGGTGCACCAGAAGAACCTCCTCATCACCGTGGTCGTCACGCCGGCCAACCTCGCCTTCGCCCGCAGCCGGCTCCCCGCCTCGGTGAACCTAGCCGTTCTTCCGTTCCCCTCGCTGCCGCCGTTACCGGTGGGCGTCGAGTCGACGGACACCCTGCCCAGCCCGGCCCTCTACCCGACGTTCCTGAACGCGACGGCGCTCCTGCGGGAGCCTTTCGCGGAGTTCATGGCGTCGCTCCCGTCCCCGCCGCTCGTGCTCATCTCCGACTTCTTCCTCGGGTTCACGCACGGCGTGGCGGCTGACGCCGGCGTCCGCCGCATCGTGTTCCACGGCATGTCCTGCTTCTCGCTGGCCATGTGCAAGTCGCTGATCACGAGCCCGCCGCCCAGCGCGGAGCACGGCGCCAGCTTCCACGTGGCCCGCATGCCGGAGCACGTGAGGATCACGGCGGCAGAGGTCCCGGACACGATCGCGAAGATCTTCGACCCCGAGGACCCGGTGAGCCGGTTCATCATCGACCACGTCGGCGAGTCGGACGAGCGCAGCTGGGGCGTGCTGGTGAACAGCTTCGCGGCGTTGGACGACGAGGAGTACGTGGCGGCCCTGCTGTCGTTCTACCAGCCGGACGCGCGCGCCTGGCTGGTCGGCCCGATGTTTCTCGCGGCCGGCGACATGCCGGAGCGCGAGGAGGAGCATGACCCCGAGGGCTGCCTACCATGGCTGGACGAGAGGGCGGAGCGGTCGGAGCCGGTGATCTACGTGTCGTTCGGCACGCAGGCCTACGTCTCCTTGGAGCAGCTCGACGAGCTGGCGCGCGGGCTGGTGCAGTCCGGCCACCACTTCCTCTGGGCAGTGCGGTCCGCTGCGTGGTCGCCGCCGGTGGACGTAGGGCCGCACGGACGGATCGTCCGCGGGTGGGTCCCCCAGAGGAGCGTGCTGGCTCACCGCGCGGTGGGAGGGTTCGTGAGCCACTGCGGCTGGAACTCGGTGATGGAGAGCCTCGCCGCGGGGAAGCCCCTGCTAGCGTGGCCGTTTATGGCCGAGCAGCACCTGAACGCGCACCACGTCGCGGACATCATTGGCGCCGGCGTCAGGATTGTGGACGTCAAGGTCGCCGGAGGCGCGGTCGTGGAGAGGGCCGAGGTGGAGGAGAAGGTGAGGATGCTGATGGACGCCGGCGAGGAAGGGCGGAAGATGCGGGAGAAGGCCACCTGGGCTCAGCAGGCGGCGAAGGCAGCGGTGAGCGACGGTGGCACGTCGCGCGTGGCGCTGATGAAGCTGGTGGATGAACTGCAGCGAAGCTACTGTGACGTCATCGTGGGGAAACAGGATCACGGTGCCAACAGGATAATACTCACGCAAGCGCATAGTTCTACAAAAGCCTAACTTCAGCTCCAGTGGATGTAGACGTCGTACGTTGGAGTATAATCTGCTCTATGCTATACCCAGTGTTGATCAATGTTTTTAGGGGAGAGAAAACATCGTGTAAATTTCAGTGTTTATTATTAGTATTATTATTATTATTATTATTGCAACTATTTATAACAACATTGTGGACGCGTAGATGTAATAATAGTTGGAAAAGATGGGATAGCTTTAAAATTTCAGGTCATATAAGATGTTCTTTTATATCTAGTTGACTCAAATGTTCTTTTACGTCTAAGTTGATCATGAAATTGTACATTTCACTTTTTAGTGAAACTAGCACAAAGATTATCGCAAATGCAAGAACACCATCTTGAGTATGTTTTTTTTTGGTTATGTGTTAGAAATACTAGCCACCGCAAGTATTAGGTTATATAAAATATTACTTGTATGAAAAATGGGTGTGACTCTTGGCGAAGAATGGATAGTGCCTGCAGTGGTGAGGAACTATGCTCTGGGCGAAAGCCCTGCCTTTCGGGGCCGGTGACGACGACGCCTGAGGGCGCCGTTTTCCTCTTGTGGCATCACCGAGGAGTTTCGGCACCTCCCTTGCCTAGGGTCTCATGTTCCGGGTGAAAACCTCAGATTTGGCTTGCCAAATCGGGTGACGACGGTGTCTTGGACATCGTACTCTCCTTGGAGGCATCGTCTTGGGAACTTGAGTTCGAGCCGTAGTTCTTCCCCGTGGATCTCAGCGCTGACCACATGGGAGGTGTCTTGCGATGCAGGTAGCGCGCCGGCCTCTCGAGTAGTATCGCGGTGGATTGCGCGACGAGGATCTTCCTCGAACAGCACGAGCATGCCTCTGGATGAGCAGTGGTGAGCTGGCCTCTGTGTTTGTTGGCGGGCTGCTGAAGACTGCACGCTTGCACGTCTGTTGAGGTTGCCGGGAGCTAGCCGCTGCGCCGACGGCTTTCCTTGGATTTGGGTCGAGGCCGGAGCAGCAATGCTCCCAGCTGAGCCATGGTGGGCTCGCGGGATTCAGGTGGTACGCGTCTTGGCTGCGGCTGGTAGGCTCTTGGTAATTTCGACGATGCACAAGCACTGCGACTTTCATCGGCAAGGATTCTGTCTTGCGGAGGAGCTCACTCTGCAGCGTCACTCGATGGATTTCGGCCTTTTTGTCGTAGTCTAGTTTGAGTGTCGGGTGTGTACTGTGGGTGTTCGTCCTTTTCTTAGGCTTGTAATGTAAACTTCTTTTTCTATCAATGAATCGAAACGCAAAGTTTTTTGCGTTTTCGCGAAAAAAAATGGGTGTGACTAATTTTCAGTTAGTTCTTAGTCTAATGACGTCATCGAATCTCAGTTGTAATGCACGTTGTAACTCACAATTAGCACGAATCACGAAGAAAATCCAACAATGCATTTTTTCTAGTTGCAACTGAAAAAATCTCAATTACAGCCCAACTTGCAACTCGAGTGCATAAATCACGATGCAAATCTGATGGAGTAGGACTCGAATGAGAACTAGGAAAACTTATGAAAAATATTATTAGTCATTTGTTTTTGTTGCAAAATTTTGATTATGCAATGCTAAAAAAGTTGATATGAATGACCAAATTTATATCATTTTACGTGTTATTAGATCAATACAAACGTTTAAAGTTCATATCAGTCGCTAGCTCGCAAATTATGTGATGTTCGATCAGTAGTTGATCGAGTTCAAAGTTTTGATTGTAAGATGTTGACGTTAGATTTAAGTCATGAAAACTCATATTTTCTGATGTGATTAATAATTTGAGCCTACCATAGCAATGCCAGGATGATACAATTTTTTTAGAAATGGGGCAGCCCAACAAGAGTATTACATCTTATTACAAATCATGGGTCGAATAAGGGATCTAAAAATGACTAAAACAAGCATTGATGTTGCCTCCTCATATCAACCGCTGCTCAGACCGACATTCGCAACAACTGTAGAAATCTTGTGCTACCATTATAATCCGGACTAAGGACAAGATGATGTGTGTAAGGACTATGATGAAGAACTTCTAAATGTGGTAAATTATACCAAGGGCCTATCATATGAAGAAATATCTATACCATGTTATTAAAACTATAAGAATATTATTTTGCTTAATTACATATCAAGTTGTATATGTATTTTATTAAGAGGATAAAACTTTATTCGTGATAAAGTGAATAAAAAAATAATTATCCCTAGTTCACCTGTAAATAAATTAAACAACGAGAATTTCCGCACTGCCTTGTATAGAATTTTATTCCACTTGTTCATTCTAGCATTACTTTTTTTTAGCATACTTGGCATTTTAGTAAACTATGTTACATTCTAAATGTGACACATCCCCCAAGTTGCAAATATGACCAATTTTTTTCTTAAATCTTTCAAAGTGTGTTGCTTATTTTTTTTCTTAAAGAAAAAACTACACGAATCTAATGATATAAAATTGATTTTCAATATTTCGATATTTCTCTTATTTATCAATAGCTAAAGCTAGAAAATTGTACCACTATCTTTCCATATACCAATCTTTTTTTTTAAGTGAAGGTAGTTATGCTATCGCTCTCCGCGATCACACGCTCTTCTATTTGTTCGATACTATCATTAGCCATAGGTTATCACAAAATGTGTCAGATTACCTTATATCAGAGAAAGGGAAACTCAGAAGAAACAATAAATTTTCTTCTTCTAGACATATATCCTAGTGAGCACACGACTTCAATAACCTAAAATTATACAGAGTCGTGCTAGTCTGTTCCTACTCTCAATTGAATGAAGTGTTTACAGTTACGCAACCAATATGCTATGAATGGGAGTTGTGCTGCAGCGATAGAATTCTCATATTGAACTGCCGAACAATAGAGTGTAAGGTGTTGTTGTTATCCACTATCATAAAGGGAGACTAAATAAGGAAAAACTGAAGGAAGCTGATTTTGTGCACGTAAGCACTAGTGCTCCTGGTTTCCAAAATATTTTTAAACTATACATCTGTGTTTTCAAAAAAATTCACATTTATTTAATGAATACATACACATGTCTTGAATATTCGTGTGAAGTTTCGTTAAAAATTACACTGTATTTTGAGCTACAGAAAAAAATTGTGGCTACGTATAGAGGTAAATATTTGTCAGAAATTTGTGTTTTTTTATAGCTCAAAATACAATATATTTTTCTCCAAAATTTCTACCGTACCTTCGGAATGTTTATATGTATGTGAATATTTAATTTTAACTTTTTTAGAATCCAAAAAATATGATTTTTAAAAATCGGGGCATTGGTGCTCATGTGTTGAAGACACTTTTCGAAAACTGAATAGATAAACAAATCTTATAACATCATGATACATCTAAAATTTAATAACAATGTGCTGATACTCTTGCAATATGTTGCCACACATAGTAATCATCATTTGAAACTACACCTTCAAAAAAAAATTACGGGCGGGTTTAGATAACATAGGCTATCAATGATTTGTAGTATCATAGCAATCATGGATCTGAAAATATCATTCCAAATAAGAAAACTGCAAAAAAATTACCATGATTGGGCTAGGGTTTCAAAAGACTACCACTTTAAAAAAGCAAACAGTACCAGTATTATTAATTCAGTGACAGAAAACGCTGGTTGTTTAATTTTTTTAAGATAATGGGCGCTTTATTACTTATGAAAACAATTACGCTCGACCTATGCATAGCTAAGATGCACACAGCCGTTCAAGTAGTCTCAAAAGTCTGAAGTGGTAGATAAAAAGGCGAATTACATATCAAACATGAGCAACTGTAAGACACCTAAGACGAAGGTGGAGGCCCAATCCGTAGATTATGCTTAGGGAAAAAGTATCCCTCGCCGTGTCCTCCAGCCGTGTACAGACCTCCTTAAAGAGGTCACGATTCTCCATCTTCTGCAGCGCAGACCACGAACGAAGAATAGCGGTACATTTGTAGATAACCTGCAAGAGAGAACAATTCTTATCATTAAAAACTTCTTTATTTCTACACAGCCATAGCGACCATATAATGGCAAGCGCCCCCACCCTAATGAGTGTTCTAAATCTATGATCGATACCATGAAGCCAATTACCAAAGATATTAGCTACACTAGTCGGGGGATACAGATCAGAAACTACTTGGATGCATGACCATATAGACCTGGCAAAGCAACATTGGAAGAACAAGTGTTTAATCGTCTCGTTGTGGTGACAGAAAACACACTGTATACTCTCATGCCAATTGCGTTTTACAAGATTATCTTTGGTTAGGATTACACCCCGACGCAAATACCATCCAAAAATCTTAATTTTGAGGGGTATTTTTATCTTCCAAATTTTCTTGTTTTTATCAACTGCTATTTCAGGTTGGATAATTTCATTGTACAACGAACTTACAGAGAACTTTTCATTGGATTGTAAGTTCCAACGAAATTTATCCTTCCCTTCAGACAACTGAATGGAGTCCAAACTTAGAAGTAAGGCATTTGATGCAAGAAGTCTCGGACCGATTAAATCTCGTCTAAACGTCACTATCGGAGGTGAGGTTGCTAATACTAAAGCAATGGTATCACTTTTACGACGAACAATGATGTATAACGATGGATATTGTTTGGAGAGAGGCCTATTCCCTAGCCATGTATCCTCCTAGAGCCGTATCTACGATCCATCCTTAATATTGAAAATACCATATCTGAAGAAAAAATTCTTCGTTCCCATTAGGCCATCCCATAAATGTGAGTCTCCCGGTTTCCAATGGATCTGGGATAACACTTTCTCGTCAATGTACTTTCTTTTAACCATGTTCTGCCATACGCCATGTTATGTTAGAAGCTTAAAGACCCACTTACCGAACAAGGCCGAATTCTTGACCTCAAGGTCATGAACCCCTTGCCCACCCATATCTCTGGGTTGGCATACAACAGACCACTTGACCAGTTGATATTTCTTTTTTTCACTATCCCCTTGCCAAAAAAAATCCCGATCTATAATAATCGAGTTTGTGTAACACACCTTTTGACAAGATAAAGAAGGATATCATACAACACCATGTTACTGAGCACTGCATTAATGAGAACCAGCCTTCCACCGAGGGATATCATTTTACCTTTCCAACTAATATGTCTCTTCTGAAGTCTTTCCTCGACTAGTTTCCACTCTGCTATAGTTAATCTCCGATAACGAATCAGGATGCCCAGATAGTTGATAGGAAACTGGCCCTGTCCACAGCAAAATAGTTCCAAATATTCGGCGATTGAGTCCTGAGCTTTGCCAGAGCAGAACAATTCACTTTTATGGAAATTTCTTTTGAGACCTGATAAATGCTCGAAAGCTGCCAATAATAGCTTTAACTTTCGAGATTTTTTGATGTTGTGTTCCATAAATAAGATTGTATCATCTGCGTATTGAAGAATTGATAAACCCCCATCAACAAGATGTGGGATCACACCTTCAATATGGCCATCAGATTTAGCTCGTTCGATCAAGATAGCGTGCATATCAGCCACAATGTTAAATAACAGTGGTGATAGAGGCTCGCCCTGGCGTAAGCCTTTTCGTGTCTGAAAGAAGCGTCTCGTGGCATCATTGACATGAATCGCAACACTTTGTCCATACGCAAAATTATTGATCAACGCTCTCCAGTCGGGTGAAACACCTTTCATCATGAGTGTGTGATGAAGGAAAGACCAATTAACTTTATCATAAGCCTTCTCGAACTCAAGTTTTAAAATTACCCCATTCATATTTTTGGTATGCAGCTCATGAACTGCCTGATGTAGAACCACAAACTCATCTAGGATATTACGTCCTTGCCTGAAAGCTGTTTGAGATGGCATGACCACATGATCAGCCACTGTACTCAGTCTAATGGTGGCCACTTTCGTGAAAATATTGAAACTTACATTTAAGAGGCAGATGGGTCTATATTGTTGGATCCTTCCTGCCTCTTTAACTTTGGTTAACAAGATAACCTCACCAAAATTTAGATGGAATAATTCTAGCTGTCCAGCGTGTAAAACAGTGAACATTTCTAGAAGATCCTCTTTAATGGTATCACAGAAAGTCTAATAAAATTCAGCGGGGAAATCATTTGGACCCGGGGCTTTGTTATGTTCCAACTGGAAAAACCGTTTTTTAAACCTCCTCCTCCAAGTAAGGGGCCGTTAAAAGATCGTTCTCCTCTTGAGACACTTGGGGTATATCTTCTATTTGGGACTCATCGAGAGAGAAGGAACTCTCTTCTGGAGAACCAAATAAGCTCTTGTAATAATTAGTAATGTAGGATTTGAGTTGTTCATGGCCTTCAATTAGACCCTCATCTTGTACTAGGGATTGAATACGCTTTTTCCTGTGATGGCCATTGGTAATCCCATGAAAATATCTCGTATTTGAATCCCCTTCCAGAATGAATTGGGCTTTAGAACGTTGGTACCATTTCAACTCTTCTTCTCGAAGAAGACCTGCTATTTGAGTATTAGATTGATTTTTCAAATCCAATTCAATGCTCGTAAGCGGTCTCACTTCAGCAAGCGCTTCTAACTCATCAATGATTGTTGATAAGCGAAGCTTCTCCTTGTTAAGAATACCAGCTGTATGACTCGCCCATCCAAAAAGGTGTTTGCGAACTGCTCGCATCTTTTTATTCCACCTTAGAACCGGATTGTTGGCATATACTGGTGTTTCCCATACATTTTTTAACCATCTCGTGAAAACCTTCCTGCTGTAACCATCCAAGTTCAAACTTAAATAGTTTCTTAGACAACGATCTTGACCGGTAGTTAAAAGTATGGGAGCATGGTCCGATAGTTATTCAATACATTCTAGAGCGCGCACTGACACCATCGCGTATTTATCCTCCCAGCTGGTGTCCATCAGCACGCGGTCTAGTTTTTTGTATGTTGGGTCAGGTAAACTGTTAGCCCATGTGTACTGTCGGCATGCCATCTCCACCTCTCTCAAGTCTAAGCTATCCATGACAGCATTAAACAAGAAAGGCCAGTGGCCATTGAAAGGGCCTTTACTTCTCATGGCGGAATCTAAGCAAATTGAAATCACCCCCTATGAGAATAGGGTATGGATCGTCCTTTACAAGATTCACAAGCTCACGTAAAAACTCTGCCTTAAAGTTATCCTGAGCCGCACCATAAGCGGAGACCAGACTCCAAATAAAGTTATCAGCCATATTCCAAATAGTGAGTTTGATATGATACTCACCATCAGAATTAGCCAGTACTTTCATGGAATCTATCCGGACTCCAATGAGCAAGCCACCAGATCTACCTCTAGGTGGGCGAGAGAACCATTCAAAGTCTAATCCGCCAGATAACCGGTTTAAGAAATTTTGAGAGTAATCACGCTTTACCGTCTCAGGAATAGCAATAAAATCTAAATTATAGTCACTGGTAGAAAAACAGGCTTCCGTCCAGCCCCATAAGTCGCGAAGCTATAGGAACCGCGACTAATGGGACCTTTAGTCGCGGTTCGGGAGGCGAACCGCGACCAAAGGCCTGGGCCCGGGGCGCTCGGTGGCCAGGCCGGTGCACGTGGGGAGCTTTAGTCGCGGTTGGCACTGGCCAACCGCGACTAAAGGTGCTCGAAGGCCTTAGTCGCGGTTGGCCGGGCCAACCGGGACTAAAGCCCCTCCCCTATATATACCCATCCAGCAGCCAACACTTAGCCATTTGGAGCCATTCTCTTCACAAACTTCACAAGTGGGTGTTAGGTTTGCTTTTGGTTCCTCTTATGCACATAAGGTTCCTCTTATGCACATAAGGTGTTTGAAACAAACATGATATGAAGTGTTGGAGCCACACTTGAGCTTTCTCATTTATTTTTTCCTCCTCGATCGCGGTTAGCAACTTGAACCTTTGATGTGTCATTGATAAAATATGCATGTGTGTAGTTCATTTTTTAATTTATATTGTTTGTAGCTAGTTAGTTTAACAAATGCATGATGGTTAATTATATATTTTATATTATAATAATGCAGATGAATCGGCAATGGATGTACGGTAACCGACTCTCCGGCGAGTTCAGTACGGGGTTGAAAGATTTCCTCGTAGTGGCTAATGCGAACAAGCGAGGGGGTTTTGTTATCTGTCCATGTGTTAGCCGTAAGAATCGGAAGGGTTACTCTTCCTCAAGAGATGTTCACATGCACCTGCTTCGGCACGGTTTCATGCCAAGCTATAATTGTTGGACCAAGCATGGAGAAAGAGGGGTTATAATGGAAGAAGATGAAGAAGGGGATGATTTCATCGATGAAAGCTATCTTGCTCAGTTCCGTGATACTTTCATGGAGGATGCTGAAGGTGAAGGGGAAGGTGAAGGGGAAGGTGAAGAAGAGGCACGTGATGATCCCGTTGATGATCTTGGTCGGACCATTGCTGATGCACGGAGACGCTGCGAAACTGAAAAGGAGAGGGAGAATTTGGATCGCATGTTAGAGGATCACGGGAAGGCGCCGTACCCCGGATGCGATGATAGTCCGAAAAAGCTGGGCTGCACACTCTGGATTTGCTGAAATGGAAGGCACAGGCAGGTGTAGCCGACTCGGAATTTGAAAACTTGCTGAAAATGTTGAAGAATATGTTTCCAAAGAATAACGAGTTGCCCGCCGATACGTACGAAGCAAAGAAGGTTGTCTGCCCTCTAGGTTTAGAGGTTACGAAGATACATGCATGCATCAACGATCGCATCCTCTACCGCGGTGAATACGAGAATTTGAATGAATGCCCGGTATGCACTTGCATTGCGTTATAAGATCGAGGCGATGACCCCGGTGACGATGTTGAGGGCCGGAAACCCGGGAAGAGGGTTCCCGCCAAGGTGATGTGGTATGCTCCTATAATACCACGGTTGAAACGTCTGTTCGGGAACAAAGAGCATGCCAAGTTGGTGCGATGGCACAAAGAGGACCGTAAGTCGGACGGGGAGTTGAGACACCCCGCGGATGGAACGCAATGGAGAAAGATCGACGAGAGAGTTCAAAGATTTTGCAGCTGATGCAAGGAACATAAGATTTGGTCTAAGTACGGATGGCATGAATCCTTTTGGCGAGCGAGCTCCAGCCATAGTACCCGGCCCGTGACTCTATGCATCTACAACCTTCCTCCTTGGTTGTGCATGAAGCGGAAGTTCATTATGATGCCGGTGCTCATCCAAGGTCCGAAGCAACCCGGCAACGACATCGATGTGTACCTAAGGCCATTAGTTGATGAACTTTTACAGGCTGTGGGGCAGACCCGGTGTCCGTGTGTGGGATGAGCACAAAGAAGAGGAATTTGACCTACGAGCGTTGCTTTTCGTAACCATCAACGATTGGCCTGCTCTTAGTAACCTTTCGGGACTATCAAATAAGGGATACAATGCATGCACGCACTGCTTACATGAGACCGAAAGTGTACATTTGCCAAATTGTAAGAAGAACGTGTACCTTGGGCATCGTCGATTTCTTCCGAAAGGTCATCCAGTAAGAAAGAAAGGCAAGCATTACAACGACAAGGCAGATCACCGGCCGAAGCCTGCGGAACACACTGGTGCTGAGGTATTTGATATGGTCAAGGATTTGAAAGTCATCTTTGGAAAGGGTCCTAGCGGACAATCAGTTCCGAAGGGAGCTGACGGGCACGCAGCCATGTGGAAGAAGAAATCTATATTCTGGGAGCTAGAATATTGGAAAGTCCTAGAAGTCCGCTCCGCAATCGACGTAATGCACGTTACGAAGAATATTTGCGTGAACATCCTAAGCTTCTTGGGCGTGTATGGGAAGTCAAATGATACAAAGGAAGCATGGCAGGACCAGACAAAGTTTGAAAGACCACGATGACCGGCATCCGGAACGGTTTCAAGGTCGTGCCGCCTACGCTCCGACCAAAGAAGAGAAGGTCATCTTTTTTGAATGCCCGAGCGAGTATGAAGGTCCCGTCAGGATTCTCGTCCAATATAAAGGGAATAATAAACATGGCGGAGAAAAAGTTCCAAAACCCGAAGTCTCACGACCGCCACGTGATTATGATGCAATTGCTTCCGATTGCTTTGAGGGGGCTCTCTGCCGGAAAATGTTCGAGTAGCCATTGTGAAGCTATGTGCATTCCTCAATGCAATCTCTCGAGAAGGTAATCAATCCAGAAGTTCTACCACGGTTACAGAACGATGTGATCCAATGTCTTGTCAGTTTCGAGTTGGTGTTCCCGCCATCCTTCTTCAATATTATGACGCACCTCCTGGTTCACCTAGTCAATGAGATTTCCATTCTCGGTCCTGTATTTCTACACAATATGTTCCCCTTCGAGAGGTTCATGGGAATATTAAAGAAATATGTTCGTAACCGTGCTAGGCCGAAGGAAGCATCGCCAAGGGCTATGGAAATGAGGAGGTAATTGAGTTTTGTGTTGACTTTGTTCCTGACCTTAAACCGATTGGTCTTCCTCGATCGCGGCACGAGGGGAGACTAAGTGGAAAAGGCACGATCGGAAGGAAATCAACGATATGTATGGACGGCCATTCTCTGGCTGAAGCACACCACACAGTTCTGACCAATTCCAGCTTGGTGGCTCCGTACTTTGAGAAACACAAGAATATTTTACGCTCGGACAACCCCGGGAAGCCTGAATCCTGGATTAGGAAGGCCCACATGGAGACTTTCGGCGGTTGGTTGAGAAAACATTTAATGAATGACGATCATGTTGTAGATCAGTCTGTACATGTTGGCCAAGACACCATCTTCGACTATAACGACTTTCCAAGGGTACGAGATAAATGGGAATACATTTTACACGATCGCCCAAGATAAAAAGAGCACCAACCAAAACAGTGGTGTCCGCTTTGATGCAGCAACCGAGAATGGGCAAAAGGTCACATATTATGGTTACATAGAGGAGATATGGGAACTTGACTATGGACCCTCCTTTAGGGTCCCTTTGTTCCGGTGCAAATGGTTCAAGCTAACAGGAGGTGGGGTAAAGGTGGACCAGCAATACGGAATGACAATGGTGGATTTCAACAATCTTGGTTACCTTGACGAACCATTCGTCCTAGCGAAAGATGTCGCTCAGGTTTTCTATGTGAAGGACATGAGTAGCAAACCGAGGAAACGGAAAGATAAGAAAACGATCGAGTACATCATGCGATGATCCAAAGCGCCACATTGTTCTTTCGGGGAAAAGAAACATCGTGGGAGTGGAGGACAAGACAGACATGTCGAGAAGATTATAATATGTTTGCTGAAATTCCGCCCTTCAAAGTGAACACCGACCCAAGCATTAAGTTAAATGATGAGGATGCTCCATGGATACGGCACAATCGTAAGCAAGCGGGGACACAAGGGAAGAAATGATGTGTAATAATTTATTGTACCAAACTTTGTTGAATGAATCATGTGAATTATATTACCCGTGATGTGTTTGGTGTCCATTTTCGAATGATTCAATTGACTCGAGATAGCACCGATGATACATGAAATTTGGAGTGATTCGGTCATACTCCCGCATACGAGAAATTTGGAGTGACTAAGTCATACTCCTGCATACATGAAATTTGGAGTGACTAAGTCATACTCCCGCATACGGAAATTTGGAGTGACTAAGTCATACTCCCGCATACATGAAATTTGGAGTGATTTAGTCATACTCCCGCCTAGGCGTATAATATGCATACTCGTAGTCTTCATAGCCGCCTCCGTTGTACCGGTAGTCGTCGCCTTCTAAGTTGCCGGCGTCGTCGTCGCCTGCTGTCGTCGCTGTCGTCGGGCGGCGCTCGTGGCTCGAAGCGAGGGTAGCGCGGGCGGGGGATATCGCCGGCCGTGATGTAGTCCATGACGCTCTGCGGAGTCCGGCCGTACCACCATAGCCGACGGCCGGCCTCGTGGAAGTTTCCGGGAGGCGGACCGTCCTCCTCATACCCGGCGAGCGCCCTCTCACGCCAATTGATGAAGAAGGCGTCCCAAGTATGCTGGTTATCGGGATGCCGGCGGGGATTCATCCGGCTGCTCCGGCGTGAGGTCGAGGTAGTAGTGGTTCGTGATGGCCGCCCGGCGCGCGGTACCACGAGGGACGGGAGGGACCGGCACGCCGCCGGCGCTTAGGCTCCGGCCGGCGGGGACGCGGTAGCCCGGTGGGCAAGGGTAGTTCGAGGCGCAAAGCTCCTCCACTGCGTCGGTAGGTTAGAGTGGGTGCGGTGGAAGCCATGAGAGAGTGATGAGAGATTGTAGAGATGTGATAATGCGGCCAAGCCGGGCTACATATATGTAGTGACAAATGGCGGGAAAAATGGGAGCGGGAAGACAGGAGGCGGGAAGAAAGTGGCGGGAAGAAAGAGGCGGGAAGAAATTGGCGGGAAGAAATTGACGGGAAGAAAGAGGCGGGAAGACAGGGTCGGCGGAAAGACAGAGGCGGGAAGAGGGGGCCAACGAGAAGACAGAGGCGGCCGGGAAGAACTGGTGGGAAAAACTGGTGGAAAGAGGGAGGCGGAAAGATTTCTATTTTTAAAATTTTGAATTGAATTAGTTTTATTTTTCTGAAATTTTTGATATATTATTTGTATTTTTAAAATTTTGAATTGAATTAGTTTTATTTTTCTGAATTTTTTGATATATTATTTCTATTTTTAAGATTTTGAATTGAATTAGTTTTATTTTTCTGAATTTTTTGATATATTATTTGTATTTTTAAAATTTTGAATTGAATTAGTTTTATTTTTCTGAATTTTTTGATATATTATTTTTAAGAACTGGTGCAAACGCGCGCCTCTCCGGTCGTCGCCTCAATCTCCGCGCCGCCGCACACACGCCGCCGCACACCACGCGCGCGCCGCGCAGTACACGGCCACCACGCGCGCGCGCCGGCCGCCTCGAACCGCCGCCGCCCACCGCCGCGGGAGAGAGAGGGCGGGGCGCGCCAGTACACACGGCGCCCCTGCCTCGATCTCTCTCTCATTTTTTTTTGTTTTTTTTTTGTTTTTGTTAATTAAAATTGTAAACTAAAATTTGACTTAAAAAAGATTATGTAAAAAAAATTAAAATTTGACTTAAACGAATTAACTTGTTGTTAATTAAAATTGTAAACTAAAATTTGACTAAAAAACTAAAATTTAACTTAAAAAGTTTGTCTAAAAAATGAACTAATTAAAATTTCACTTAAAACACTTAAAATTAAGCTTTTTTTCACTTAAAAAAGCGTGATCTGCGGCGGCGTCCAAGCTCTAGCCTCTAGGAGCTTTTTTGACGCAAGGAATCAGCCTGACCGCGTCGCGCGGAAAATAGGATCCGATCGAGACAAAAAACGTACCAACGGACTCACGTTTAATGGACTCGGTCGTCGAATTGATGCCAGCCTGGCCGCGTCCCTCGGGAACGTCAACGTGTGAGACGGTTTGCACTTGCGCGAGCGATCGATCAGCAGAAACCAAAACTATCTAACTCTTGCCCAGACCCCCGCCGCCGCTGCCGCCCCCCTTTCGCCAGCGGCCTTTCGCCACCGACCCCGCGAGTATATGGAGGGGGCGGCGAGGCCCTCGCCGCCCCCTCCGTATACGCGCGGGGTTTTTTTTTGTTTTTTTACGAGAGAGAGGATCGGCACCGCCACCTCCACTGCCACCGCCCTTTCGCCACCGCCACCGGTCTCTCGGTCACGCGGTCACTGCGAGGCGAGGTCGATCGTCCGCATATACACATCTAATACGCGTCACCGCCACCGCCACCGCCCTTTCGCCACCGCCCTTTCGCCATCGCCACCGGTCTCTCGGTCACGCGGTCACTGCGTCGCCCCTCTCGCCTCCCTCGTCGCCCTCTCTGTTTATATGTAGAAGAGATGTGATAATGCATATACACAATTAATTTGTTTTGACTACATGTTTTCAGGACTGACATATGGCGGACGATAGAGCTGACCCGATTCTGGACAACTATGATCCGGACCTTGAAGACCATATGTTCGGCATCATAAAAGGCGATATTCTATATGTGCCGACCGGACAAGAAGAAGATGATATCTCTTCTTATCTGAACCTTGACGGTGAAGATGAAGGGCGCCATCAGCAAGATGATGCCGAAGAAACGTCGATAAACGACGATCTTCAATTGGAGGTATATATATACATTGAGCCTCTGGTGATACAAACTAACTGATTTGAATAAATATGTGTGTACTAACGCGCGCGACTCTCTTTCTTATTTTAGCCCTCGGCCGGATCGTCGAAAAAATCGAGTACGTCGTCAAAGCGTGGCGCAACCAAGACGATGAAACCAGGAGAAACATGCACCATCGAGGTTGTCGAGGAAGCAACCGGCAGGCCGCTGGAGCCCAGCAAGAACGCCACCAAGTTTATCAGCCAATGCGGAGCCGTTGTTAGAGACAACATCTCGATCACCGTCCAGGAGTGGAATGAGCCAAAGAAGGCACGTCTTGGTTTCACTTTTGTCGATAAGAGAACAAAAAAGATTGCTTCAACAAGCTTATGGAACATTTCGTTCTACCTCCGGAATACCGCAAATACGATGAGAAGGGTAACAAGATTGAGGAAAACAAGGAGAGGTGCAAGCTAGTCAAACAGCTTCGCTCTTTCTAAGATGTCCAACGCATTCCGGAAATACAAGAAAAATCTAGCCCATGACTTTGTCAAGCAGGGCAAGACTCCGGATTTCAAAGGACAATATGAGAAACCGCAACATGATTGGCCAGAATTTGTGAAGCAAAAGAAATCGGAGCAGCTTCCTTGAAATATCGAAAAAAATAAGGATAATGCGGCCAAGAAGGAGTACAATCATATTATGGGGCCAGGAGGGTATCGCTTTTGGCAGCCTAGGTGGGAGAAGATGGAGAACGAGCTGAGGGCGCGAGGAATCCGTCCAGGTACGGAGGGATGGGACCCAAGGGCCAAAAGCTAGTGGTACGGGCATGGGGGATTGATACGTCCCCGACGTATCCATAATTTCTGTCGTTCCATGCTTGTTTTATGACAATACTTACATGTTTTGCTTGCACTTTATGATGATTTCATGCATTTTCCGGAACTAACCTATTAACGAGATGCCACAGTGCCGCTCTCGTTTTCTCGCTGTTTTTGGTTCCGTAAAGGCTGTTCGGGCAATATTCTCGGAATTGGACGAAATCAACGCCAAACCTCCTATTTTTCCCGGAAGGCTCCGAACACCGAAGAAGAGTCGGAGAGGGGCCGAGGGGCCACCACACCACATGGCGGCGCGGCCGTGGGGCCCGCGCCACCCTAGTGCGTGTGGGCACCCCTTCGACCCCCTGCGCCGCCTCTTCGCCTATAAAATCCCTTTCGACCTAAAAACGCAGTACCAATTGACGAAACTCCGTAAAGACTCCGGGCGCCGCCGCCATCGCGAAACTCCAATCCGGGGGACAGAACTCGTTTCGGCACCCTGCCGGGACGGGGAATTGCCCCCGGAGCCATCTCCACCGCCGTCTTCACCGCCATCTTCACCGCCATTGCTGCCTCCATGATGAGGAGGGAGTAATCCACCCCCGAGGCTCGAGGGCTCCGCCGTAGCTATGTGGTTAATCTCTCTCCCATGTACCTCAATACAATAATCTCATGAGCTGCTTTACATGATTGAGATTCATATGAGTTTTGTATCACTACTATTCTATGTGCTACTCTAGTGATGTTATTAAAGTAGTTCTATTCCTCCTGCACGATGTAATGGTGACAGTGTGTGCATCCGTGTTAGTACTTGGTTTATGCTATGATCATGATCTCTTGTAGATTATGAAGTTAATTATTGCTATGATAGTATTGATGTGATCTATTCCTCCTACATATGCATGAAGGTGACGAGTGTGCATGCTATGTTAGTACTTGGTTTAGTCTTTTGATCTATCTTACACTATAAGGTTACTAAAATATGAACATTAATTGTGGAGCTTGTTAACTCCGGCATTGAGGGTTCGTGTAATCCTACGCAATGTGTTCATCATCCAACAAGAGTGTAGAGTATGCATTTATCTATTCTGTTATGTGATCAATATTGAGAGTGTCCACTATTGAAAGTGTAATCCCTAGGCCTTGTTCCTAAATACTGCGTTACTACTGCTTGTTTACTGTTTTACTGCGTTACTACTGCTGCAATACTACCACCATCAACTACACGCCGACAAGCTATTTTCACGGCACCGTTGCTACTGCTCATATATATTCATACCACCTGTATTTCACTATCTCTTCGCCGAACTAGTGCACCTATTAGGTGTGTTGGGGACACAAGAGACTTCTTGCTTTGTGGTTGCGGGGTTGCATGAGAGGGATATCTTTGACCTCTTCCTCCCCGAGTTCGATAAACCTTGGGTGATCCACTTAAGGGAAAACTTGCTGCTGTTCTACAAACCTCTGCTCTTGGAGGCCCAACACTGTCTACAGGAAAAGGAGGGGGAAGTAGACATCAAGCTATTTTCTGGCGCCGTTGCCGGGGAGGAAAGGTAAAAGGTACTCACACTCCGGACCTCGGCTACCAAGCTATTTTCCGTCGTTGTAAGTACTCGAAGCTATTTCCTTTAGATTCTGCAATTGCATCTTTTTGTTTCTTGTTTACACTAGTTAGGCATAATGGAAAACAACAAAAAAATTGGTGAGCTTTTTAATCTTTTTCCTGATTTAGAATTGTTTGATGCGAAAATTAAAAAACCTATGGAACCTTATTTGCATGCTAGTAGCGATGTTATTAGTATGAATGCAATTACTGCTAATACTATGGAAAAGTCTAAGCTTGGGGAAGCTAGTTTATATAAAAATAATCTTTTTTGCTCCTCAGCTTTGGAAGAAATATTTTGCTCTGATAATGCTTTATCTCCCATATGCGATAACTCTAATGATGCTTCTGATATTTTAAATCCACCTGCTGAAAGTATTCTGTATAAAATACCTATGAAAATTATTGAACGTGTTATGAACAACCACTATAAAGGGGATGGAACTGTCCATCCTAGAGATCATTTACTGTTTTTGCACGAATTATGCGGGTTATTCAAGTGTGCAGGTATCTCTATGGATGAAGTGAGGAAGAAGCTATTCTCTGTTTCGCTGTCTGGTAAAGCGGCGCATTGGTATAAATTGTTGGAGAATAGACATTCTCTTGGTTGGGAGGAAATTGCATCTCTCTTTTATTCTAAATTTTATCCTCCTCATGAAGTGCATATTGATAGGAATTATATTTATAACTTTTATCCTCGTGAGGGAGAGAGTATTTCTCAAGCGTGGGGGAGACTGAAGTCACTAATGCTCAAATGTCCCATTCATGAGCTCCCCCGTAACGTTATTGTTAATAATTTTTATGCGAGGCTTTCAGGACAACACAAGGACTATCTGGACGCGTGTTCGGAGGGATCTTTCACAAGCAAGGAGGTTGAAGCTAGGTGGGATCTTCTTGATCGGATTGAGGACAACGCCGAAGGATGGGAGAACGACAAAGGTAAAGAGTCAGGTATAAATTATGATTATGAATGCATTGAAGCTTTTATGGATACCGATGAATTTCGAAATATGAGTGCTACTTATGGTCTTGACTCTCAAATTGCTGCAAATCTTTATAAATCCTTTGCTTCTCATTTTGAATTGCCTAAGAAGAACTTTGATAAGTATCATGAACCTTTTAAAGAGGCTTGCATGAAGAATCAAATTGTTGTTAATTATTGCAATAAGCATGCTCAAACTCCTAAGAATGCTATTTCTTATAAGCATGTTAATTTTTGTGGAATGCATAGACCTTGTGGAATTAATCAAGTCAAAGATGAATATTGCATCCATCATATTAATGAAAAAACTAGAAAGTGGCTCAGGGCTCTAGATGATCTTGGTAAAAAAGTTTGTGCCCTCTATCCTTTTATTTGTGAAGTTTGCCATGAAGTGGGTCATTTTAATTTTCAATGCTCCTCCAATGATAATTTGAACCCAATGAGTGCTGCAAATTTGTATTGTGATGATGAAATTACTCCTAATCAGCATGATGAACTTACTTTATTTTTGGGGTGTGAAGAACTGTCGAGAAAAATCTCTTTGTTACATATGAGTGATCTTGATATTGATGATGTCCTGCATGGGTGTTTTTCTTATTGCATTGATAATAGCCATACAAATACTTACATACAAAATATTTTAGAAGATGACACCTTGCCAAAATATGATAGGACCGTTGTGTGTTTTCAACTAATTAATGAAAAGGAGGGGTCCTCCCAAGTTTCTTCTATTGTTTCGAAAATAAATCAGGTTATGCGGACAAGCTACCCTTCAAGCCTCTTCCTCCTAAAGAAGGGAACGAGGAGAAGGAAGAGAAGAAGAAGAAGAAGGGAACGAAGAAGAAGAAGAAGAAGAAGGAGAATAAAAAGAAAGAGGTAACGGCGTATCCCCGCGTGAATGAGATAACGCTAAGTAACCGTAAGTATGTTGCTCCTAATGATTATTGTGATAATGAATCTGAATACGATGATCTTCCTATGCCCTTTACATATATTAGCAATCATGATTTGAATGAGCGCACTACTTTTGATATTGCAAATCTCTGGGAAACTAATTCTGAAAATGATGATGATAATAATTGCCATAGTGTCAGTGCTATCCATGCTTCCTCCCATAATGATATAGAAAGCTCTAAGCTTGGGGAAGAGGTGTTTGAAAATCCTTTTGCTACTGGTCATTATGTTCTTGATGCATCTCCTTCTAATAACAATGATGGTGTGGACACGGATAAACCGATCTGTGAAAGATAACTATTCTATTTCTTATGATGACACTTGTGCCTCCAATCTTTGATGATTATTATAAAGAATGCTATGATATAGGTAATAACTATCCTTATGAAACTTGTCATAGTCATGATTGGATTACCAAAAACAATTCCCTTAATATGCAACTCGTTTACCATGTTCAAATTCTTGATAATAATCTTGCTCCAATTACTATTAGTGAGAAGAACTCTTCTTATGCCAAAATTAATGATACTTCTATGCATATGAACCATGATAAGAATGTTTTAAGTGATGGGTATATTGTGGATTTCATCAATGATGCTACTGAAAGTTATTATGAGAGAGGGAAATATGGTTATATGCATCTTAATAATATTAAGTTCCCCTCTTTATGTTGAGAATCTTGAAGTTACTCGTGTTCTATCCTCTTATGCTCGTCACTTTGTTCTTCATGAATTCATTTGTGTACAAGATTCCTCTGCATAGGAAGTATGTTAGGCTTAAATGTGTTTTGAATTTGCCTCTTGAAGCTCTCTTTTGCTTCAAATATTATTTCCTGCGAGTGGATCATTAAAACTGCTGAGCCCATCTTAATGGCTATAAAGAAAAGAACTTCTTGGGAGATAACCCATGTGTTTATTTTGCTACAGTACTTTGTTTTTATTTTGTGCCTTGGAAGTTGTTTACTACTGTAGCAACCTCTCCTTATCTTAGTTTTGTATTTTTTTGTGCCAAGTGAAGCCTCTAATCGAAGGTTGATACTAGATTTGGATTTCTGCGCAGAAACAGATTTCTATCTGTCACGAATCTGGGCTGTTTTTTCTGTATAAAAATCATAAAAATATGCCAATTTACGTGCGTGTTCCTCAGATATGTACGCAACTTTCATTAGTTTTGAGTTTTCTGATCTGAGCAACGTAAGTATTTATTTAAAATTCGTCTTTACGGACTGTTCTGTTTTGACAGATTCTAACTTTTATTTTGCATTGCCTCTTTTGCTATGTGGGATGGATTTCTTTGTTCCATTAAACTCCAGTAGCTTTGGGCAATATCCAGAAGTGTTAAGAATGATTGTGTCACCTCTGAACATGTGAGTTTTTGATTATGTACTAACCCCTCTAATGAAGTTTATGAGAAGTTTGGTGTGAAGGAAGTTTTCAAGGGTCAAGAGAGGAGGATGATATACTATGATCAAGAAGAGTGAAAGCTCTAAGCTTGGGGATGCCCCGGTGGTTCACCCCTGCATATATCAAGAAGACTCAAGCGTCTAAGCTTGGGGATGCCCAAGGCATCCCCTTCTTCATCGACAAATTATCGGGTTCCTTCTCTTGAAACTATATTTTTATTCGGTCACATCTTATGTGCTTTGCTTGGAGCGTCTCGTATGTTTCTTATTTTTGTTTGTGTTTGAATAAATTGGATTACATCATGCTTGTGTGGGAGAGAGACACGCTCCGCTGGTTCATATGAACACATGTGTTCTTAGCTTTTAATTTTCATGGCGAAGTTTCTTCTTCGTTAAATTGTTATATGGTTGGAATTGGAAAATGATACATGTAGTAATTTGCTATAATGTCTTGGGTAATGTGATACTTGGCAATTGTTGTGCTCATGTTTAAGCTCTTGCATCATATGCTTTGCACCCATTAATGAAGAAATACATAGAGCATACTAAAATTTGGTTTGCATATTTGGTTTCTCTAAGGTCTAGATAATTTCTAGTATTGAGTTTGAACAACAAGGAAGACGGTGTAGAGTCTTATAATGTTTTCAATATGTCTTTATGTGAGTTTTGCTGCACCGGTTCATCCTTGTGTTTGTTTCAAATAAGCCTTGCTAGCCTAAACCTTGTATCGAGAGGGAATACTTCTCATGCATCCAAATACTTGAGCCAACCACTATGCCATTTGTGTCCACCATACCTACCTACTACATGGTATTTTCCGCCATTCCAAAGTAAATTGCTTGAGTGCTACCTTTAAAATTCCATCATTCACCTTTGCAATATACAGCTCATGGGACAAATAGCTTAAAAACTATTGTGGTATTGAATATGTAATTATGCACTTTATCTCTTATTAAGTTGCTTGTTGTGCGATAACCATGTTCACTGGGGACGCCATCAACTACTCTTTGTCGAATTTCATGTGAGTTGCTATGCATGTTCGTCTTGTCTGAAGTAAGAGAGATCTACCACCTTATGGTTAAGCATGCATATTGTTAGAGAAGAACATTGGGCCGCTAACTAAAGCCATGATCCATGGTGGAAGTTTCAGTTTTGGACAAATATCCTCAATCTCATATGAGAAAATTATTAATTGTTGTTACATGCTTATGCATAAAAGAGGAGTCCATTATCTGTTGTCTATGTTGTCCCGGTATGGATGTCTAAGTTGAGAATAATCAATAGCGAGAAATCCAATGCGAGCTTTGTCCTTAGACCTTTGTACGAGCGGCATAGAGGTACCCCTTTGTGACACTTGGTTAAAACATGTGCATTGTGATGATCCGGTAGTCCAAGCTAATTAGGACAAGGCGCGGGCACTATTAGTACACTATGCATGAGGCTTGCAACTTATAAGATATAATTTACATGATACATATGCTTTATTACTACCGTTGACAAAATTGTTTCATGTTTTCAAAATCAAAGCTCTAGCACAAATATAGCAATCGATGCTTTTCCTCTATGGAGGACCATTCTTTTACTTTCAATGTTGAGTCAGTTCACCTATTTCTCTCCACCTCAAGAAGCAAACACTTGTGTGAACTGTGCATTGATTCCTACATACTTGCGTATTGCACTTATTATATTACTCTATGTTGACAATATCCATGAGATATACATGTTACAAGTTGAAAGCAACCGCTGAAACTTAATCTTCCATTGTGTTGCTTCAATGTCTCTACTATGAATTTATTGCTTTATGAGTTAACCCTTATGCAAGACTTATTGATGTTTGTCTTGAAAGTACTATTCATGAAAAGTCTTTGCTATATGATTCACTTGTTTACTCATGTCATATACATTGTTTTGATCGCTGCATTCACTACATATGCCTTACAAATAGTATGATCAAGGTTATGATGGCATGTCACTCCAGAAATTACCTTTGTTATCGTTTTACCTGCTCGAGGACGAGTAGGAACTAAGCTTAGGGATGCTGATACGTCTCCAACGTATCCATAATTTCTGATCGTTCCATGCTTGTTTTATGACAATACCTACATGTTTTGTTTGCACTTTATGATGATTTCATGCATTTTCCGGAACTAACCTATTAACGAGATGCCACGGTGCCGGTTCTCGTTTTCTGCTGTTTTTGGTTCCGAAAAGGCTGTTCGGGCAATATTCTCGGAATTGGACGAAATCAACGCCAAACCTCCTATTTTTCCCGAAGCCCGAAGAAGAGCTAGCCGGAGGCCACCACCCATGGCGGCGCGGCAGGGGCCCGCGCCCCATGGTGTGGGCACCCCTGACCGCCCGCCTCTTCGCCTATAAAATCCCTTTCGACCTAAAAACGCAAGTACCAATTGACGAAACTCACGGAAAGACTCCAGGGGCGCCGCCGCCATCGCGAAACTCCAATTCGGGGGACAGAACTCTGTTTCGGCACCCTGCCGGGACGGGGAATTGCCCCCGGAGCCATCTCCACCGCCGTCTTCACCGCCATCTTCACCGCCATCTTCACCGCCATCGCTGCCTCCATGATGAGGAGGGAGTAATCCACCCCCGAGGCTGAGGGCTCCACTGTAGCTATGTGGTTAATCTCTCTCCCATGTACCTCAATACAATAATCTCATGAGCTGCTTTACATGATTGAGATTCATATGAGTTTTGTATCACTACTATTCTATGTGCTACTCTAGTGATGTTATTAAAGTAGTTCTATTCCTCCTGCACGATGTAATGGTGACAGTGTGTGCATCCGTGTTAGTACTTGGTTTATGCTATGATCATGATCTCTTGTAGATTATGAAGTTAACTATTGCTATGATAGTATTGATGTGATCTATTCCTCCTACATATGCATGAAGGTGACAGGTGTGCATGCTATGTTAGTACTTGGTTTAGTCTTTTGATCTATCTTACACTATAAGGTTACTAAAATATGAACATTAATTGTGGAGCTTGTTAACTCCGGCATTGAGGGTTCGTGTAATCCTACGCAATGTGTTCATCATCCAACAAGAGTGTAGAGTATGCATTTATCTATTCTGTTATGTGATCAATGTTGAGAGTGTCCACTAGTGAAAGTGTAATCCCTAGGCCTTGTTCCTAAATACTGCGTTACTACTGCTTGTTTACTGTTTTACTGCGTTACTACTCGCTGCAATACTACCACCATCAACTACACGCCAGCAAAGTTATTTTCCGGCACCGTTGCTACTTGCTCATATATATTCATACCACCTGTATTTCACTATCTCTTCGCCGAACTAGTGCACCTATTAGGTGTGTTGGGGACACAAGAGACTTCTTGCTTTGTGGTTGCGGGGTTGCATGAGAGGGATATCTTTGACCTCTTCCTCCCCGAGTTCGATAAACCTTGGGTGATCCACTTAAGGGAAAACTTGCTCGTCGTTCTACAAACCTCTCGCTCTTGGAGGCCCAACACTGTCTACGAGAAAAGGAGGGGAAGTAGACATCGGAGATCGCTGAACCCGAGAGACGGGAGTGTGTTTATCGAGGAAAAATAATTAAACCCACCCAAAAGCTTATTGAGGCAATGAGGGATGCTCAAGAGGGAGGATCAAGTTCAACGGAGAGAACGACGCCACGACAAAAGCCCTCGGGAATCCTGAACACGGAGGACATGTACGAGGCATGGGGCACATTCCGTGGAAAGTAGGGTTCCCCGAACGATGACCCGTACGGTTACGAAGCCGTAAGAGAAAGATGGATCGGGAAGCGAGATGTTGTGGCGCGGTTGGCATCGGAAATGGATGTCATGAAGAAAACCGTGAGTGTACTAGTAGCCGAAAGAGATGCAGCTCGGGCGCGGCATGAAGATCATCCATTGGATCTCGGAAGCCGGCGGCGGAGAAGCGGCGTGGCTTCCACGGAGGCCCCACCGGGCTGGTGCACCGACGATCGAAAGTACTGCACGGAGCCTTTGGTGGTCGAAATTACTGCACGGAGCCTCCTCGCTACCCCGTGGACGATATAAAGGAGATGAAAGCATGTCATCGTATTATCCTATCGGGAACATGTCCATGAAGGTAGCCATCGGCGGTGCTTTACCACTGGAGCACTCCACCACAACAACCCCATTCAAGATGGCTATGCTCGTGTCACGGTGGAGGACATAGTCCAAGGGTTTGAGGACACGGACATTGACATTGCTACACACTGAAGGGCGAAAAGACTTGGAGATGTCAAGCGCCAGTTCATTCTATGGCAGAAGAAGTTTATCAAGTTTCCAGGCGAGGCGCCAACAAGTCCACCCCCCTACGGTGGTGGTGGTGGTGGTGCTTCACCTACACCTCCTTCACGTCAGCCGACGCCGCCCCCCAATTCACCTCCGGCGGGTAAGCAGCCGCCGCCCCCTAATCCGCCCCGGGCGGAGTAGCGAACGCCGCTCCCCAATCCACCTCCGGCGAAGAAGCGAGAAGCGCGGTCCTGGATTATTAACCTGGACCCTTACGTACCTAAGAAAACAAAGGTACCGAGCCATCACTGAAGCCTCTCCCCACGAGGCCTTGGGAACATAGTGCCGAGGAAGTCGAGGCGGCCGCGGCTGACTGATTTAGAGAAATGGAAGGCGGCACTGCAAGAAGAAAAGAGAGCCGAGCCCAAACCGGTATTTTCGATGAGCAAAAGAAGTGGGCTAAGTCATTTTTGAACGCACCGTCCCAAGCCGCGAAGAATCGCACGACGACTATGCACGTGAACTAAAGAATCGAGGCACGCATATTCAAGGAGAAGAATGAGGAGGCCGATAAAGCGGAATTACAAAGTGCACAAAGCGGGAAACGAGTTGTTGCCCAGCTCGGGGAACAAAGTAAACAATCGATTGCCCCGCTTATAGTGACAGCCGCCGGTCCGGATGCCCCCGAAATCATAGAAGCTGCGGCGGCACGAGGATTGACGCGTAACGAGTGCCGAGAGAACAAGCGGCCAACTTAGGTATTACTCTTCGTGAAGCTGTTAGGCCTTGATGAGGCGCCGATGAAGGAGGTAGTACTTACATATGTGAAGAATGGGCCTCTCGTCGACCTGCGCAGGAAGAGGATCTACCTCCACAAATGAAAGGTCTGCTGAACTGGTACAAGGGTTACATAAAACATAAAAACGCCAAAGATTATATTTATGCGGAAGTTGGATATGAGCATCACTTCAAACAATACTGTGTACAAATTCATCTGAGTGAATTGTTCCGAGCTTTTCAATCTGCGCGAGCTCGATAAATCTATCATCAGTTGCTACGTTCTGTAAGTGATTTATTTCTACCCCATCTCGTTCATATTGCCTGCACTATATATATATATATATGTCCTAACTATATTGTTGTGTCCGCTATTATACATGCAGATTGAAGATTAAGGAATGCAGAGTAAGGAGCATCCATGATGTTGGGTTCATTGACCCACACATCGTTAATGGATATACGTTAAAGCATCACCCCGCCGACGTGGAGAAAGACACTGTGGCGGTTTCTTGATAAGCGAGGAACTCAAAAGTGATATTCTATTTCCTTACCATTTTGGGTGAGTGTTTATGTCTTGAGCACATTCTCTTTTGTTTACTCCATGCATGGTATGTGGCCGGCTAATCGATGAGTTATGCATGACGTACTGTGCATGTATCGTGTCCGCAGGTTCCACTGGATTCTGCTAGTAATTAAAGTTGACAAATCAGAATGTCTCATCCACGACTCTCTGGATATGGATAAGGCGGAGTGGGCCGACATGAGACAAATGATTCAAAAGTAATTGTTTTCATTCATTTGCGCTCTATATCGATCGGCCTATTTCGTTCATTTCCTAATTAAGCTTCAAGTAATTAACTAATAACTCTCTTGTTCATTTAATTTTCTTTGCCTCGTAGGGTTTGGAGACGGTTCGCAGATACAAAGGTCGGTGAATTCAAGAAAGAGCTAAATTTCATGCGGTCAAAGGCTAAGAATGGTAGCGATATGCAGCCACCGGGAACCAATGCTGTGTGGATACTATGTACGTGAGATGATCCGGAGATACACCTACGAGCGCGTTCCGAGTGATCTCAATGCTCGGAGGAATAACCTCCGGATGATGCTTAGTCCGGAAGCTCGCTTCCAACCACTTCAAGAGGAACTAGCTGGATGGTTCGGGAGGAAGTCCTCCATCCTAAAGGAGAACACCATTGCGACGACGTAGAACTATACATGCATTAAATTATGTATGGAAACTTGTTCAAACTTGTATATGGTCATCCGATGATATTGAATATATATTGTATATTCCTCTTGAATTCTTTTTGGTTCTAATTTCAAATTTGTTTGAAATTGTACATTCATATGCATGTATATATGTAGTACCGTAGAATATGTGAAACTCCTTCAAAATTACAATAAAGCACAAAAGAAATAAAACAATATACAAATTAAACAGAAAATATGTTTAGGGGGGCAGGTTTAGGGGGGGCCTAAAACCCTAAACCTGCGGCGGCCTTTAGTCGCGGTTGGCCAGAAGAACCGCGACTAAAGGTCCTCTGCCCCGACGGCCGCCTGGCGCCCACGTGGACGGGCCTTTAGTCGCGGTTCGTAGGGGGGGCCTTTAGTCGCGCTACTTTGGTCGCGGTTGCGCAACCGCGACTAATGGCAGTTGCGAACCGCGACCAAAGGCCCTTTTTCCACCAGTGAGTCCTTATAACAGTCGGCAATATGAGAGTGTTTAATCAAGTTACGAAGACCTCTGCTATTTCTAAACATGTCATTCATTTAGAAACTATTTTAGATTTTGTAGCTAGACATGTTCTATGCTTCTTTTTGTTTTCAGCGGAAGACTTAGAAGACCGTTGAAACTGATTGTTCAATTGGCACGAGCTAAGTGAGTTTATGATCGACATACCCCGCTGTAAGTGCTGACATTATTTGGACAGATCACATTATTACTTCACTATGAGAAAGCAATCACATGATAAGTACCCCATAGTTGTGCAATCCATAAGTTGAGTATTCAAAAACATTATATTAGACAAAGGAAGGCTGACAGATGCCCCATGCCCGTACGTCAGATTTTATGGAAGAGGACCTGACAAGGCCAGCAAATTAAGTAGTAGTACACGTTACACGCGCCAATTCCAGCGGAGAGACCAGCTCAGCTAAGGCGTCCCTGGTGTTTGTTTAAGCAAGACAGCAAGGCGTCTCGTTACGAATGAAAGAAGAATACCAGCGGCGGCTGTGGATTTTGCGATAAAAAAAACTGCCTCCGTTTCTGAACAAAAGCATACCAGCTGCGGCTGTGGATTTTACGATAACAAAACCCGTGGTGCCCGTGCTTACGCCCGTAGGGTGTTAACATATACACTATATCTTTGGCAGTTGGGCTGCTAGTGGATGACAGTCCTCCTGCGTTTTTTGACGGTACGTATACATGTCCATCACTCCCAAAGGTGCAAAGTGATAAGTTGTTACTGTATTACACTTATTATATGAGTAGATTGGTTGTAATAACATCTCATATTATTACACAGAGGGAGCAATATTCAGTTAAGCTTTGAAAAATAGTGCTGCGGCTTACGTTAGATGTGAAGTGCGTGTGGCCTAGGTGTTGTTGGATCAGTTCGATGACGTGAAATCCTCCTTTTTATAGAAAAAAAAGCTGTGATCCTTCCAGAAGGCTGTGGGTTTTGGTGATTCGCGTTTGAAAGTATTCATTTTCTGAAACTAATAGTGCAATAGACCGTTTGCCTTCTTCAGGCATGATTGGTCATCCAAGGCATTGGGTATGCACGATAAAATCTGTACTATGTCTATGTATGCGCGCTGACTAGGGCAGCATGGTGTACTGGTGAGGTAAACATCACAAATAGTTGGTCCTATTGATCAATATATATTTGTTAAACGCAAGAAAAACAAAGGCACTTGGATTGATTTATTTATTGTAGTTATGTATGATATAGAACAAAATCTGTCTGGTGGACTGGTGTGCACCGACGTAAGACACAAAGCAAACAAACCAGACAGGCAATACAAAGCTTTTGAGAACAGACCGTCGGTCTGGTGGCCAGGCGGTTGGTCGCAATACATAACTTCTCCTTCTCTTTTAGTTTTTTTTTGGCAAAAACAGAGACACTGACTTGTGATAGCTGTGTCCTAGGAAGCCTGGCCCTGGTTTGACCGACACTAGGTATAGACCTCAGTGTCCCTATTTGACGGGAGCGCCTATTGACCACTTTAAGCGGAGCAGACGAGTGGCTCCGCATACCTTTTTTTGAGCAATCGGATTTGATGGGGGGTTCGGCCCATTTTAGCGTTGCTACTATAATAAAAATACCAACGGGTGCTAGTCCGTGGGTTGGTCGCAATACATAACTTCTCCTTCTCTTTTAGTTTTTTTTTTGGGCAGAAACAGAGACACTGACTTGTGATAGCTGTGTCCTAGGAAGCCTGGCCCTGGTTTGACCGACACTAGGTATAGACCTCAGTGTCCCTATTTGACGAGAGCGCCTATTGACCACTTTAAGCGGAGCAGACGAGTGGCTCCGCATACCTTTTTTCGAGCAATCGGATTTGATGGGGGGTTCGGCCCATTTTAGCGTTGCTAATGTGTAGTACATGTTCCCGCACGGTCTGTTCACAACGTGAAACAGTGTCTCCCGATTTTGCCTGAGCGAGTTCTCCCACACGATACAACGCGACCATTTTTGCATGGTTTAACTTTTCTCATTTTGGTATCTGTATTCGAACGCGCGAAGTAGGAATATTTTGTGCACTATAAAAAGTATATACATGCTTCACCATATAAAACAGGCTTCCCGCACGATTTTTCAAAGTGTAAATGAAACTACTGTTAAACATTCAGGAACTTCAGAGAGATTACACAAGCCTATAACAAACACTTTGAAAAAAAAAACATATTGCAAAGTGCTGCCTTGGACATAAGAACTATTTTTAGTTGTTGTAGTCTGGTGGCAAGCATCAGCACTCCATTTTCCGAATATGATTCTGTGGATAAGCAAAAATTGAAAGTTAATGTAAAGCATGCTTTTATACAACAAAGTAAGAGTTTCAACTTCATCGCCTTGAATTCATTCCAACTTCAATCAATTTTCGCCTTGAACATAAATCGAAACATCATTTTTTAACCTTAAACATATATCTACAGTTTCCCTCCTTGAACGATTTTCGTCTTGAACGGATTCCACCTTGAACAGATTTGCCGCCTTCAACGGATTCCACCTTTAACAGATTTTAGCTTTGATAATGTATTAAAAGTTGAACGGTTTAAGCATTTATGTTAGTTGAACAAATTTCGGCCTTGAACGTACTTGAACAAAGTTCCACATTTAATGGATTTCCGCCTTGGACGGTTTTCCACCCCTAAGCATTTATGAATGGTTTCCCTCCATGAACGGTTTCCACCTTAAAGGGATTCCACCTTTAACGATTTTTTCCTTGAACATTTATAAAACGGTTTAAACAATTATGTTACTTGACCGGGAAATCCACCTTGAATGGATTTCCGATTTGAATGTACTAGAACCGAATTCCACCTTGAACAGATTTCCTTCTTGAACATTTATAAAAATGATAAAATCCATGGTTGAACATTTCGGAATTTTGAGAAATGTTTTGAACCTTAAACATATATGAATGGTTTCCTCCATGAACGATTTTTGCCTTGAACATTTATGAGAAAGAACAAAAATTCCATGGTTGAACATTTTTTAATATTGAAAACAATTGTTTTGAACTTTAAACATTTATGAATGGTTTCCGTCCATCAACGATTTTCGCCTTCAACATTTAATAGGTACTTGAACCGAATCTCACCTTGAACGGATTTCCGCCTTGAATATTTATGGAAAATAACATATTCCATGGTTAAATATTTCCGACCTGCGATGTTGTATGGCGCTGAGTGTTGGCCAACGAAGAGACGACATATCCAACAGTTAAGTGTAGCAGAGATGCGCATGTTGAGATGGATATGTGGCCACACAAGAAAGAATCGGGTACGGAACGATGATATACGGGAGAGAGTTGGGGTAGCACCGATTGAAGAGAAGCTGGTCCAACATCGTCTCAGATGGTTGGACATATCCAACGGAGGCCTCCGGAAGCGCCAGTGCATAGCGGACGGATAAAGCGTGATGAGAATGTTAAGAGGGGTCGTGGTAAACCAAACTTGACATGGGAGGAGTCCGTTAAGAGAGACCTGAAGGTTATCGACAAAGATTTAGCCATGGATAGGGGTGCGTGGAAGTTTGCTATCCACGTTCCGGAACCATGACTTGGCTTCGAGATCTTATGAGTTTCAACTCTAGCCTACCCCAACTTGTTTGGGACTGAAAGGCTTGGTTTTTGTTGTTGTTGTTGTTGTTGTTGTTGTTGTTGTTGTTGTTCTTGTTGAAATAACTGTTTTGAACCTTAAACATTTATGAACGGGTTTTCCAGCATGAACGAATTACACGTTGAACGGATTTTTCACCTTGAAAATTTATAAAAAGGGGTGAACGGTTTAAAAATTTATGATACTTGAATAGAAATTCCACCTTGAACGGATTTCTGCCTTTAGCGTACTTGAACAAAGTTCAATCTTGAACGGATTTCCGCCTTGAACTGATTCCACCTTCAACGGATTTTCGCCTTGAACATAAATCGAAACATCATTTTTGAACATTAAACATATATGAACGGTTTCCCTCCATGAACGATTTTCGCCTTGAACAGATTTCACCTTGAACGGATTCTACCTTTAACGGATTTTCTCCTTAAGAGTTATTTAAAAGTTGAAGGGTTTAAACATTTATGTTACTTGAACGGATTTCCGCCTTGAACGTACTTGAACGGAATTCCACCTTGAATGGATTTCCACCTTGAACGGTTTTCCACCCCTAAGAATTTATGAACGGTTTCCCTCCACGAACGAATTCCCGCCTTCAACGGATTCCACCTTTAACAATTTTTGCGTTAAACATTTATAAAAGAGTTGAACGGTTTAAACAATTATGCTACTTGAACGGGAAATCCACCATGAACGGATTTCCACCTTGAACGTACTTGAACCGAATTCCACCTTGAACATTTATAAAAAGAATAAATCCATGGTTGACCATCTTCTGAATTTTGAAATAATGTTTTGAACCTTATAAATATATGAACGATTTCCCTCCATGAACGATTTCGCCTTGAACATTTAACAGGTACTTGAACCGAATTCCACCTTGAACGGATTTCCACCTTATACCGAATTTTGAAAAAAAAGAATGTTTTCAACCTTAAACATTCATGAACAGTTTTCCGCCATTGAACGGATTTTTCGCCTTGAAATTTTATAAAAAGGCGAGCGGTTTAAACATTTATTTTACTTGAACAGGAATTCCACTTTCAACGGATTTCTGCCTTAAACATTTATGATAAAAGAACAATTTCCATCCTTCAACATTTCTGTATTTCGAAAAATTAATTTTTTTCCATCCTCAAAACATTTTTTTTTTGAATTTTGAACGATTTTTCATTGTAAGCATTACGAACGGTTTCCCTCCATGAACGGTTTCCACCTTCAATGGATTCCATTTTGAATGGATTTCCGCCTTTAGCGTACTTGAACAAAGTTCCATCTTGAAGAGATTTCCGCCTTCAACTGATTCCACCTTCAATGGATTTTTTCCTTGAAAATTATAAAAGAGTTGAATGGTCTAAACATTTATGTTACTTGAACGGGAAAATCCACCTGAATGGATTTCCGCCTTAAAAGTACTTGAACCGAGTTTCACTTTGAACAGATTTCTGGCTTAAGAACATTTATGAAAAAGAACAATTTCCATGGTTGAACATTTCTGAAGTTTGAAAAAATGTTTATAACCGTAAACATTTATGAAAAGATTTTCCACCATATTTGTTTACTTGAAAACAAAATTAGAATAGTAAGAACATTTACGAAACTAGAATGCATTTCCTCGTTGAACATTTATCCGTGAGATTCACTGTCGGAGGTACGAGGGTTCGCTGTTCATCATTTTGCAAGAATCAACCCCAAAAATTTGAAGTACTACATATGCTATTTTTTTTTTGGCATTCCAACTATCCATCATTCATACAATTAGTGCCTGGGCTGTAGTACGCATCGGTACTTCAGAGAAATTACGAAATACACGTCTATTATAATTTAGAAAACAGTGTTTGGTAACATCTACTAAAAAACAGTGATGTGATATAGTATGCTGTTTCGAAAAAGAAAACAAGGCACGCAGCTTAACTAGAAACCATCTGAGAGGTATGCCCTGTTTTTCTTGCATCGCCCCGCCGACTGAAGCGAACCAGGCAAGCTGCGCGAACCCAGCAAGGCGGCGAGGAAGAAGCCAGACGAGAACTGGGACTATAGGTCGGGCCAAACTCTGACTAAAACACGTTCAAACAGTCTGCGGAAGCTATCACGGAAACTTTATGGGCCAGGCCCATACTACGCAGGGGTGCGCGGAGCGCCAGTTCGCTCCCGCAATGAGCGGAGATTAGGGATCCCGTTATTTGACGGGAAAACCTGGGAAATCCTATTCATCACCCGGGTGAGGGGTACAAACCATCGCCCCGTGCGGTTTAGCTAACGGGGTGAGTTTGGGCCGCGGCCCATCAACAGACAGGGAGCTAGTAGGCCTCGGTTTTTCCTGGTTTATGTCAAGTTTTTTTCTGGTTTTTCTTGGTTTCAGATTTTTTATTTTTTAACAAATTTTAAAGTGGAGCAAATTTTAAAGTTAAGAAAATTTCAAATTCTAAAAATTTTTAAAGTAAGCAAATTTTTAATCTGAGTAAATTTTAAATCTGAGCAAATTTCGAATCTGGGTAATTTTTAAATCTAAGCAAATTTCGAAACCAGGAAAAATTGAAATTTAACTAATTTTCGAATATGAGAACATTTCAATTCTGAGAAAATTTCAAATCTAACGAAATTTCGAATTTGGAAATTTTTAAAACAACCAAACTAATGGGCCAAGCCCATTAACAGGATTCTTCTTAGTGATGGTTATATCGCTAAGGGGTGATGGTTAGCTGCCCCGGAAAGCTTATACATCGCATTAGCGTGCGTTAATACGCCCCACACGCTAATGGGGCAACGTGGTAGCGCACTGGTTTTATCGGTTTTTGGAAAGTTTTGGTACGGTTTTCTTTTCGCTTTTTTTCCTATTTCGTCTGTTCTTTATTGGATCAGGCGATTTTCTTATTTTCTTTTTCTATTTTTAATATTTTTTGAATTTGAGCAAATTTCAAATTCGAGCAAAGTTTGCTTAGATTTTAAATTTTTCAAAAATATTTTTTTTCTCACATGTTAAATTTGTTCAGAATTATTTTTTGCCCAGATTCGAAATTTGTTTAAAACTATTTTTACTCAGATTCAGAATTTGTTCGAAATTATTTTTACTCAGATTCAAAATTAGAAATTTCGCTCAGGTTCGAAAAAATAAAAAAATGATAAATTTATTCAAAATTATTTTTCTCAGATTCTAAATTTCTTCGAAATAATTTTGCACTAATTCAAAATATGAAATTTTCACTCAGAATGAGCAAATCGAAAATTGGTTGTGCTTGTGGTAATAGGATTCGAGCTTGGGTCTCCTCTTAGATGGACTAAACTTGGAACCAATGAACTATAACTCAATTCATGTATGTCAATAGAAAACTATGTTATTACTTCGATGCGGCGAGAGTCTAATGGATTGGCCAATCAGGAATCGCTTAAGGCGATTTTTCGTACGCCACGCTGCTGAGCGGGGAATAGGTGGATCCCTATTTGACCTGTTAAGGCTCGTTAAACGAGTCAACGTCTGAAGGAAATCATATCTAGGCCTGCCCACCTCACACCACATCCTCTTCAACCTTCCTTGGGTACGATTAGATAAAGATCAACCTCTACCAAGGTTTGTTCTGGACGTGAGGTAAACCCAGCGCTCGACCGAGGCTCCCGCGCGAGTACACCCGGCCACTCCTCCCACGTGAGCACAGCCGCGCCCGTATGGACGCCTTCGCGCGAGTACGGTCGGGCGAGATCGATGAATCTGGTGTGACAAAAATATCACGTTTGCCCCTCCATATGAAGCTACCTAACCTGCAGCTTTTTTGTATTACGAGTATAACATATGAGTACAGTTTTATACAAAATCCGACTACACCGAAGTACGAGTAGTCAAATGCAGTCAAATACAACACATAAGTATATTTCGTAAAACACACGAGTATAGTTCTATACAGATGACGAGTACAGTAAAATAAAACACATGAATACAGTTACATACGAGACACGAGTACAGAAGGACGAGTACTACTCATTGAACACATGACTACAATTGCGTATAAAGCATGAATATATTTGCATACAGAGCACGAGTACAATTACAATTGTACGAGTACAAGTACAGCTACACGAGCTACACGAGTAAAAGTACGAGCACAGTCACGCGCATAAGCAAGTATAGGTACATAAGTACAGTCGCGAACACGAGTAAATACATGTACATAAGTACACTAGCGCACACGAACAAGTACAACTATAGTCGTGTACACGAGCAAGTACATGTACAGTTGCGCACACGAGCAAGTACATGTACGGTCATGCCACAAAAAAAGTACATATACAGAAGTACAGTCGCACACACGAGCAAATACATGTCTAGAACTACAATCGCGGACACAAGCAAATACTAGTACAGAAGTACAATCGCGCACACGATCAAATACAGTTAGTAAGTAAAGAGAAAAAAACTGCATCTAATATACTAAAAATAAAAGTACTTATCAGTTGAATCATGAGTACAATTAGATACACACAACGAGTACAACCATACTAATATTGGAAGTACTGAAAAAAATATCCTGAAATCTATCAATATGAGATCTAGTTTGGAAGATCTCGATGCGAAGATTTCAAAAGTGAAAATCGTAATTTGGATTTATGGTTCTGAAGATATTTCATTTAAAAAAAATAAATCTAGAAAATAAAGGAGCATAATCTAGCACCCCTATGTCTTCTCACTCCTCCTTGATCTCTACCTTTCTTCCCTTTACGAAACGTGGCAAGCAAAGAGACCACTTTCCAAGAATTTTATAGCACCATAATAAGCCAATTGTCGCGTGTGAAGTGTGTTGCCTTCCCTGCGCGATGATTTCGACCTCCATCGTCTTCGTCTTTCAATCCCATATGCCGCGTCCATCTGCCTACCCCTATTGCTTATCATGGAATCCTCGGACGGCCATAATATCCTTTCTTCCGAATGGGCCAGCCGGCGTCCAGCCCTGCCGCGCGAGCTCCATAGGTGAGTGCCAAGGAGTTTATTCCCCCTTTTTTTATGGTTTTTCTGATTTGAAATGTTCAAATTTAGAAATGTTTTAAATTTTAGAAAATCAAATATGTAAAAGCTCAAACTTGTAAACTTTTGTAATTTTAAAAATATTTAAAATTGAAAATATTCAAAGTTCAAACTTGAAAAGGTTCAGCGACAATACAAAAAAAAAATTCCCTCAAAAAAAAAAAGACAACACAAAAAAACCGATGAAAAAAACCAACAAACTAGCCCCGCCCCTTCCCGCTAAGGGCATGTACAATGGCTGATAAGACGGCCTTATCTTATGTTTTTTGATATGACAACAAAACATGGTATACAATGAGTTATTTTTTAGTTTTATCTTTAGCCTCGTGAATTCCTAAAAATATGGTGAGACATATTGTGCTAAGAGATCATCTCTTAGCCAAGAGAAGGCAAAGATCTTTTTTTATTTCTCTCTCCTCCAACTCAGCAATTATCTTATGTGGCATTCCTAAGATAAGACTAAGATAAGACCATTGTACATGCCCTAACGGGTCGTCTCAGCTCTAACATGTGTGTGAGCGTGCACAAATAGTGAACGCACTAGGTGATAAATAGGAATTCCTGCAAGACGGGGCAAATCCTATATCCCACTCATATGTATGCTCTGAAGTGCTCCGCTCAAACCCGTGCGCAGATATTCAGGTAGCCTATTAAGTACTTTCACTCTAAAGTATGGCGGGTTTTTGTATGGTTTTTTGTCTTTATTGTTGGTTTTTGTTGTTTTGACTCCTTTACGAAATGTTTTTGTGGTTTTATATTCTTTTATATTTCTTTTTCTCACTCACTTGTTTTATTTTATGTATATTTCTGTATTTGTATTAAAATAATTTGATATGTTGTGGAAAAATATTAACACTTTTTTCTTTGTTCAAATAAAATTAATGTCCATAGTATTTTTTATGTAACATAAATATGATATCGGAAATTTATTCTTTATTTTTTTATTAGTAGTTTCATATTCAAATAGCATTAGTGTTAATTTTAAAAATTGTTCAAATAACATATGGTTATATTAAAAAGTCAAATAAGATAAATATACCTTTTGAATAAACGTTCACAAACATGAATGTTCACGTTAGAAAGTAATTCAAATGTGTTAAATGTTCATCTTAAAAATCATTAACGTAACATAATTTTCATATATTAAAAATAAAATAGAAAAAGGAATATGAAAAGAAGAAAAGGAAAAGAAACAGGGAAAAAATAAACCTGCTATTTGGGCTGCATTGGAAGCGGCAGAAGATAGAACCGTCGTGAGCGGAGCGCATTATTCCCGTGAGCATAACGAATAGAATAGAAGTTTCCACAAAACCTTGAAACCTAGTTGAGGATCAACACGTACCCACCCATCGATATATTTTCTTAATGGGTCGGCCCAATAGAAATCTCCTGGACGGGTTACATATGGTTTTTTCTGGTTTAGTTTTTCCGCGTGGTTTTCCTTTGTATTTCTAGGTTTTCTTTTCTGATTTTCCTTTTATTTTTTTTGTTTCGTTTTCATTTGTCTTTTTTATTATTACTTTTCTTTGTTTTTCAAAATATTAACATTTTCATATTTGAATATTTTTTGAATCTACACATTTTAAAATTTGAGCATTTAAAGTTTTTACCATTTTTCAAAATATTTAGATGTTTAAATCTGAACAATTTTAAGTCTATTGTTTTCAAAAATTTAAATCTAAACATTTTTTTTCAAAATTTGTACTTTTAAAATCTGAACAATTCTTCAAAATCATTTTTTTCGAATCTGCACTTTTCATCAATTCTGAGCTTTTTTCAAAGACGTTTGCTAGGCCAATCAATCATGAGATGCGCATGGGAGTCGAGCCGTAGCTCACACAGCCCTTAGAGCATCCCCACTCGTTGGCGCTCCCCACGTCCAAATCCGGCGAAACTTTCATCCGGGTTGGAGGAAGATTTGGCCTGGGGAGCGCCGAAGTTCCAGCCGTCCCCCCGGCAGGAAACCCCCAACCTCGACCATTTGACATATTTCAAACAAATTCAACATAAAATTTAACAAGTTCGGCGAGCAAGAGTCCGAAAATAAGTTGCTTCTGACAACCCCGGCAGGAAACCCACCACGTCGACCAGTTGCCAGCCCGGCGTACAGGCTTGATAAGCAACCGAGGATCAGCATGTGCTCCTCGTCTTGGGCAGCGGCTGCCATCTCTTCTCGCATAAGCTCGACGAACATCTGCTCCTCCTCTTCGTCCGAGTCCATGGCCGGCGAGGCAAATGGACGAACACCTGACGGGCGTGGTCGAGGCAACCCGAGCCGCAAACGATGAGGAGTAGGCCGTCGTCGGAAAACAGGTCGGCGGAGGAGCAGCCAGATAGGCCGTCGTCGAAAGACGGCGGAATATAGGCAGGTGGGGGAGGAGGGGCGGCAGAATCTGGGCAACAAGTCGGTGGGGTGGTGACGGCGGTGAGAGAGATACGAGGGGTGGGGGAGATTTTGAGCGAGGTGGCGGTGGGGTTCGTGTGTCCAATAGCCGACAGAGCGGGCCCTTCTCCTCTTTTCACTCGTCCGGACTCCCCGATAGATCTCCGGGGGACCGGGGTTGGCGTGGGCTCGCCGGATGAATGAAGGGTCAAATCCGGACGAAAACGAGAAACCGGGGCACGACTGGACCGAATTTCGCCGTCCGGATGCAAAAAACGTCGCTCGGGGCCTCGTCGGGGGACGAGTGGGGATGCTCTTATATACGGAAACACTAGCACCAAACGTAAGTGGTCTGGCCCAATGGGGCTTTTTTCTTTCCTTTCTTTTTAGCTTCAACGACATTATGTTTTCTATTCTTTTTTTTTCATTTCTTCTTTTCTTGTTCTCACCTGCACCACCTTCCCCCAATAATTGTTCACGAGGTGCAAAATAACTATTCAAAGTTAAAAATAATTATTCAAAATGTGGGGAACTTGTTCACGCTGGACATAATATTTTTTTATGTAGTGCAAATATAAGGAGGTTCAAAACAATTCTTCAAAACATGTGACAATATATTACCATGTTATAAACTAAATGTCACAGGGGGTTCAAATTTTTTTTTTCAGGAGTTTCAAATAAACGTTCTGTAGTTGTGGTATTTTCATACCACACTGTATGTAGCCACGTCAATTTCTATCAATATGTACTTTTATAGAAACACATAAATAGTTTCTCATGAACATTTTTGGAACCATAAAAATATTTGAATTTCATGAATAATTGTTTTTAAATACATAATACTTTTATTTTGAGCTGCAGGAAAATTTATTTTTGAGATTATTAAGAAGTTTTGAATTTATCAAAAAAGGAAAAAAACATTACTCCTCATGGTGTCTAATTCCTGGATTTTTATGATGCGAGAAGTAATCCAATTTTTTTATTGTTCTTAATTCCAATAAATAACTAGAATAACTGATGATTTCATCTCATGGAATCTCACGATACTAAAATTAGTGATAAAAAAGTTGAAACGAATTGAACTGAATCCTGAAACAGATGAAAGGAACAACCATAAGTGGGCCTAGCCCATAAAGCTCAGGTGGCACGCCTACTTTTTTTGGTGAGTTCCCAAAAACGACCGGACACATCCATTGGATCGGACCATGATGGATGTTTGCTTGATGCTGATCGTAATGGCAGTTAAATATAACATGTACTAATTAGGGGCTTCAAATTGACATGTTTTTTTTTCTCCAACAGGTCATTTGTTTACACATATTTATTTTATTATCTTACTAGTGGAATGCCCGTGCGTTGCTACGGCTCCTATTTCCTCCCGCAATATGTCAATAATTGTAAAAATTGACATGTATAAAAAAGACAGCCACATGATATATAAAAAACTCATAAGATTCTGCTATGTTTGAAGTATATTTTAACAACCGTCATAAGTGACATGTTTGAGTAGGAAATAAGAAATCGACTAACTATTTTATATTAAAAAATCTCCTCCTCGATGCTCTTTAGAATATGGCGTACAATGTATAGAATATTTTCTTCTGCTTCATTTTTATCGTACTTGAGCAAGCGTACCAAAAAGTTCTTCCTCAGCTCGGCCACATTCTGCACAACAATACTTGTCATTAGCATGTATAGTTTTCATGAAAAAATAAAACTGCAATGTAGATTACCCACCGTGATTATTGGATGAACCACCTTTTTGCCATCACATGAGATCATAATGTAAAAAACAAAATAACCCGACGCATTTCTGTAAATGAATGTTTCGTCAATACCTTTATTATTGAAAGCAGAGTAAAACATTTATTTTCAGAGGTACTCACATGCTTGGACTTTGCGGAATACCAACTGGTGATCTACGTGGCCAGAAAAATATGTCAGCATCCCAACCAGGTTGTGCTAGTCCAAGTGCATCGCTTAGGTAGATTGCAACTCTTTGTAACTTCAATGAAGTTTTATGTGATCGAACCAGTTTACTCTCCGATGATGTCGGCATGGAAACAGGATCAATAATATACACAGAAGAGTTGTGCTTATCGATGGAGAACAAATTAAAGTGGTCCATAGATGCATAAGGAAGCAAAACCTTCAAAGGGACAACCATTAGAAACACATATACACGTGACAACGTTAAGTAAGAAAATATATTTACCACTTTGCGTGAAGAGATTTTGTAGTCTATCCCAGGCCAACTATCAAATAACTTTGCCAACGACTGGATATTTGGCTTTACTCTAAATTTTTTACCGCGTGTAGAATTGACCATCGCCGTCTGAGAAAAAGGTTGTTTTAGAAACATAGTGATACCAATGAAAATATGAAATTATAGTAACTTACACAAAAACGTAGATCCATGTAGTGTACATCAGTCTCTACCATCTGCAGGATCTCGTTGCATGCCACTATGCGTATGCCAAAGTTGAAGCACTCATTGTCCATAGGTTGGTCCATCCGGAGTATGTCCTGGATTTTTTTAAGACTCAAGCCTATTGGAAATGGTTTAGAACTGCGCAGCCATTCCTGTCTATAAGGAAAATGTTAAGAATGATGAAATCATATCAATGCATATTATCACTTTCTTTTTTCTAACATATTGCTTACTCTAAAAGTTGGGCATCTTGAATGTTCAAGATGTATTGGCAAAGCTCATTAACCAACTTGTGTTGGTCCGTGGGCATAATGTGGACTTCTAGTTGGTTTGGACCCTCCACAATAGCACAGTCAGAATTAGACACAATTCCTTCATTGTTAGGTTGATGGTATATTGGTTTTCCTTTTAGTTTATTCAATTCTGACTCTAGCAATATGACGATTAATTTTTGGCGAAATTTTTTCATATCGTCCTGCAAAATAATATTAAAAAACATCTCCTTAAGGCCATTATAAAAGATGTAAGCAGGTAGTAATGCTATCAGGAAGAAAAACGGGAAGAAAAGTCAGTCGGTCGACAAACGGAGATATAGCAGATCCAATGGTGAAAAAAATCTAAATTCATGCGCAGCTACTCATGTGATCACCAAATCCACTCTCAAACAACATACCTGAGTGAAATCATCAGACAAAATATCACCTGTCCAATATTCCATAAAGTTAAGCATGAATAACCCGCATGATGAGCTACAAAATTGTCAGGCACCGATTTAGTCTCTCATGTAGAAAAATTAACATAAATATACATTTGAACCTATGCGCTATTTGTACACACATAAATGCATCCATTAAAAAAGAGAGATTATAAGAAGTGTTCAACATACCCATCAGTTTGCACACGTTCTTGAAACTGCTCTACTATTGGCCATTTTGTGACATCAAGATCCTTCCACTTTTCACCTTTGTCGAAGTCTTTCATTTGGGATGCGATTTTCAGATGCTTCTCAAGTCCCTGCAGCTTTTATATGAGAGAGAGGTATTAGATATTGAGGTAAAGACAATGTAAAGAGGAAATCAAAATCAATATTAGATATTTACCAAAAGAGTGAGATCACTCCGGCTCATTGCATCACCAAGTGAGTCCAGTACTTGTATCAAACGTTTTTTTGCATTGATGACCACTAAATACCAGTGAGTCTTAGGAATGTTTATTGGAAATAATACCTGAAATAAATATTGTGTAAAACTAAGAAACACACATCTTTAAAACATATTGAATCAGATCCGTAGGTAGTAAGTTAATTCTTACCATGTCATGCTTTAGATAAAGTTGCAACCGTTGTTTCATGGCACGGCGATGTTCTGATTTTTTCAGCACTTCAAAGGCGAATGTGTTGTTGAGATATACCTTTCCATCTGCCCTATCCCGCAGATGATCATATGCGTTTATACAATAAATGTATGCATTTACAACCTATAATTAAACACATAAATTATGTAAGTTCAATATATTTATTATTAGTCATTAATATGTAAGTAGTGGTCCATGTTGTTGACTTACGTCGCCCGGCAAGAATGCATCATCACGTGTAAGACAACTCAAGTCATCATTGGTTAATAAAGCATCACCGATGTCGACAAACTGGGTTAATTTAGGTGCGGACATGATTGATTTAATAACAGTCAAATCTTCAGCAGTGCAGATATAGTCTGCCACGATATAAACATGTGCAAGATAAGTTAGGTAAAAATAATCTAGCGGAAATGAAATGAGGATAAACGGGGCTGAACTAAGTACCTTCAGGCATAACATGTATGTTCTCTTTCTTTGGTTTATTATGTCGTGAATTGATTGTCTGCAAATGCACCTCTTCTGGTTGTGTAAAAGCCCGTGAGTCTAAAGTCGATGAGTTATCTATCTCTTCTACCAACATCGCATCAGATCCGGTGAGTTCTTTCAGAGCATCAGCAATATCTGTTTCCGCCCCAACCATGATCTACAAAGGTGAACATATTATTATCAAACAAAGTCTGCATACCGAAATATGGAACATTCATCATAAAAAAAACAATCTTCTCATTGCACCTCTTTTGGCTGTGTAAAACTCGGTGAACTTTTGTTCTCTTCTAGTGTCATCGTGTCCGGACTTATTATTATCTCCATAGAATGTGATCTAGAAGATATAAAGTAAAATAAAATAAAATAAATAACTGATAAGTATACACTCGTAAAGCAAAGAGTATATACATACACCTAATAATATATAAAAATCTCTTTAAAACAAGTAAGAATAAGAACAACCGGTGCACACTCTCTCTATCCTATTCCCCTAAATCAACTTTCCCCAATCGTGGTCTGCGCTCAAGCTCCCCTGCCCCGTCGCTCTTCCTCCCTTTGACTCGACCAACTCAATCGAACCGTAGCACCGCTAGTCAATCTCGCTCGCGCGGCCGTCCTCTGCCTTGCCGGCGCGGCGCCTGCACGCCGGAGTCCAGTCCCGCGCGGCCGTCCTCCGCCTGGCCTGCGCGGCGCGTGCACGCCGGAGCCCACTCCCGCGCAGCCGTCCTCCACCTGGACTGCACGGCGCCTGCACGCCGGAGCCCACTCCCCCACGCCCACTGCAGACCACCGGCGCCAGACGCGCCCGCTCACCCGTGATGCCGCAGTGACCCGATAGGAAGGCCTAGGTGCGCGGCGCTGACGGACGGATTCGAGGGCGCGGCGTCGAAGGGAGAGGGATTTGGTGACGCACCTCTCCTCCATGGTCGCCGATGAGGATTCGCGGTGCCGACGAGGATTCGTGGTGGTATTTTTTTTGTACGGGAAGAATTCGTTGCGGTATTGGATTGGTGAAGGTTGATCAGCGAGGAGAATAATAGGTAATCTCTATTTATATGGGTACATATGATTGGTATTTGGTAGGTGTTGGAGCACATAATATTTTATTTCCTGTTTATTTTGGTGTAGGATCATGTTGTTTTTATTGACGAATCCTGAGTACTTCCTATTTATTTTGGTGGCCTAATATACTTGTAGTTTCCTTCTTTGATTAAACTTGAAAATAGCATACCAATGTATGGTGGTATTATTTGCTATAAGATCAGTTTGTTGCCAACTTTTAACAGTCACCACTTGAAAGAAAATCTAAAATGAAAACTTACTGACTCTAATATGTGGCCTGTTCTTGAAAGAAGAATCATCTTACTGCGAAGAGCTTCCACTTATCCTTCTCTTATCTTAGGGTGGGACTGTGGGAGAGGGGAAGGCATGTGCACTCCTTTTCGTTTTTAAGGTTTTATTATTCAACCAGATTCAGTATTACGATGTTAAAAGAAATGTTTCACAAGTGAGATTGAATTGTATTGTGCACGCTCCTTGTAGGATTTATTAATTTTGATAATCATTATTGTGATGTAGGGGGCAACTCTAATCCTTTCTATCATAGGATCAGCATGAACCAACTCGAATCAGTGCTATGACAAACATAATCAGTGAGTTTTTGTAAGTAAAATCGAAGCCATCTGCCCAAGAGATAGTGAGCTTACATTTGATCTTGAAGGCAGGCCTAACAAGATCAATGATTTCGTTTTCAGATGTGTTGCCAGTCAGGACCAGAAGTTTCAACATCACCATTGAGGGCCTTATGGCATTCAGATATGAAGTGTTCCAGCTGATTGGGTTGGCATCAACGTCAAACAGGTTAGTTTCATTTGATTTACAGATTTCCCCTGTTCAAACAGAACCATGACAGTTATTCCCGCATGAAAACTACTATTGTTTTTTTTAAAAAAAATGGATGGACAGTCTCAGTATAAGAAGTAGCAGGTAGAAAAACAAATGCACATATGAAACATTCATATAACCATTATTACACCTTAAAAGAAGCCGGTAATTAACATGATGTTCTCGACAATAATCCTCATGGAAAGCTGCTAAAATTAGATCTGACGTCTTTAAGCGGTAAGGACTTCCTTGTAGACAATGTTTTTCATGGTACTTACCAAGTCATCTCTTTTTCGCTTCTTGGTATTATTGGTCTGGTCGCTGCCATTGGCTTTGCCTTTGCCTAATGGGCCATTGACGATCTCCTTGCCCTTGTCCTTTTTTTACGACGAGGATCTTAATGTTTACCTTTGCGGTAGCTCTAGACAAGGCGACGTACAGCTGACCATGGGAGAATACGGGTTCCGGTAGGTAAACACCGACGATAGGGATGGTCTGCCCTTGCGCCTTGTTGATCGTCATGCCAAAGCTGAGTCTGATCGGAAATTGCTTCCTTTTAAATTTAAATGGGAACATTTCGTCGTCGGACGGGCAGAGAGGTATCCGAGGAAGGAACACCCTGTTGCCAGCGTGTTGTCCAAGCACGATCTCAGCATCGATAGCGTTCTTCTGGAACCCCCGAACGACAAGCCTCGTGCCGTTACACAGTCCGTTCGCTGGATCAATGTTCCTGAGGAGTATAACGGGACAATTAATCTTCAACTTAAGCTCGTGGGGGGGCAGCCCATTAGGAGTTAGCGAGTGTAGGAACTCTTGAGCGTAGTAGCCATGCGGATCATCCTCTGCACTGTCAAAGCTGTGGTATATCTTCTCCTTGCCATTAAAACGTTTTATCATGATCTTGTTTATACCGTCGACATAGTCATTTTTGGTTGAGAGGATCGCTCTAGAAGTCATGTAGTTTGGATCATCCATGTTATCGCTTAAAGAAGGAAATACATGCTCGATCAGCTTCTCTAGGTCGTCCTTATCCATGTCCGTAGATGGTATACATATATCCTCTCGGGAGCCGTATGTTACCTTCCATGTCAGCTTCCTCGGTGCCATTCCCTACCCTCAGCAAGTAATCTGCGAACCATTTGTCGCTATGGGCCCTCATGTTGGTGACGAGCGGCAGCTGATGCATGCCCTTCCAGAGGTATGAACTCCGCAGGGCCGCGTCTATTATCTCCGCCCGTGACCCCTTCCTTACGACAGGCAACACCTGCCTAAAATCTCCACCAAAAACGATAGTCTTTCCGCCGAATGGTAGGTCCCGTCGCCCCATTATGTCACGCATGCTGTTGTCCAATGCCTCAACTGCCTGCCGCTTCGTCATGGTGGCCTCATCCCATAAGATGAGCGACGCCATCCTTAAGAGCTTGGCTGTCCCGCTTTGCTTTGTGAAGTTACACGATGACCCATCTTCGAGGTTCAGTGGGATCTTGAACCTTGAGTGGGCGGTTCGGCCTCCAGGCATAATGGAAGCGGCAACGCCAGACGTCGCTGTTGCGATAGCAATCTTCTTCTGGCCTCGGACCTTGGCAAGGAGCGCCCTATACAAAAAGGTCTTCCCCGTGCCTCCTGGGCCATCGACAAAGAAGACACCTCCTTCAGCGCTGTCAACCGCTGACAATATCTTGGCATAGGCACACCTTTGCTCAGGATTTAGAGAGGACTCAAGATTCTCGTCCCTGGAATCAACCTCGATATTTCTCTCTTCGATGATCTCTCTGGCCTCGCCTCCTGTGGTGTCATATGTCTCGTCTATATCGGGAAGATCAAACATCTTTATGTCTTTGCCCATGGATTGCAACATGCCACTAATGTCAAGCAACACCTTCTGCTCTACTATGTTTGGGCTCGTGTGATGTCGCCGGAAGTCATCAGACATTGCCTCTTTGTGCCTATCCCACAAACCTCGCACATCACCAGGCTCGCAGAATACCAAGATTGTTGCGAAGAGCCTCCTCAGCGAAGCTGGCATCGCAAACTGTTCTGACTCGGTGAGACAATCGTCGAGCGTGTTATCTGCATCTATGAGACCTCTCATCTCAGCGGCTTGGCGAAAGCTGCCACACAAGACACCATCGACGGTCTTCAGATCATCGAAGGACGTCGATCCTGGTACGTGGTTTAGCAGCACCCTCGGAAGTATCGATCCCCCTCGGCTGGATGGGCTGACACAACTCGACCAACTTGATGACGTTCTTGCCTTGGCTTCCAATACTTTGACGTTTGCCATGTGAAGCTTCCGGAAAATCCCTCGTACAAAATATGTCGAGCCCACGGGTGATTATTGTTAGCCACAAAATACTCCGTGAGCATTGAACTCTCGCCTTATCCCGTGCGAGAACATCGGTCAGATTTTCTCCTGCTTTGAAAGTAACTCTGTGCATATATGGGAGATGAAGCGGCAGCTGTAGGACCGATGGTGAGTTATCACAGAGCTTGAAGCCAAATATCCTCCACATGGCCTCCGGTGGAGTAACCCACCGTGCGTCAACATATCTTTTGATCTCATCTATGTTACCGTCATTGTCGGGCTGGTCGATGTTGAACGAAGTCCGATCGTGGCCCTTGTATATGTACTTATAAAGGTACTTAACAGCCTTGATGCTGGAGCACACCTCAACATTGATGTGGCAGTTAAACATCCGCAACAAGTATGGGTTATAAGGCACAACCCATCTATTGTCCAGAATCTGGCCACGGACCTTAGCGTGACGACCATCTTTCCGTCTGCGATAAACAGGGTAGGAGTCCTTCCCTTGTACGGTGGTCTCATTGAAAGCTCGCGGGTATCTGCACTTGCACACCCCATCCTGCATGCACACGTTGTTGGGCTTGAGAACACCGCATGGGCCATGCATCATATGCTTTACTACCATGGCATAGAGGTCTGGGTACTTATTCTTGTCAGGGAGCTCGGCAGATATGACCTGGTCGTACTGCTCTGGCACAACGAGTTTATATGTTGAATCCATGATCAAGAGGAAATGGGCATGTGGGAGGCCTCTTTTCTGGAATTCGACCACATATACATGTGCTTTGACAACACCCAGGATGTGATTCTTGAGGAGCATCTCCTTCATCGTTTCCAGTTTTGCTCTAAACACACGGGCAACCAGATCTGGTCGATCTTGCGGGGTCTGGCCAGGATATAAATCATCAAGTATCTCCTGCCAGTTTGGGTTGCAAGTCATTGTTAGGAAAATGTCAGGCTTGCCGTATGTTTGCACCAATGCCATTGCGTCCATATGTCTCTTCTTCATGTCTCGATAACCACCCTTGAACGACCATGGGAGCACCGTCCTTATGCCAACAGCGCTCGCTCGAGTTTCTCCTGCAGTGATGCTATCAACAATGCCTTTATACAGGTCAGCACGTATCTCCTTCTGATGGTCCCTAACCCAGTTCAACCTGCAACCCTCTATCTTGATGTACATGTCGACCGCAAACTGCTGGAACAATCGTCCTCCATGCAATATGGGGTTGAATATGGCAGGTCGTGTTTGCAGCCTGTGGCAGTAGTAGTCCCTCACAGAGACGCACAACCTGCTTCTTCCTTCTGTAGAAAGGCAAAAAAAAGGAAAATATTAGGCAACAATTGGGAATTAAAAGGTACAACATGTAGTAAGAAAGGTGAAATCAAACCTGCATCGTTATCCCGGTTTGCTCTTGACCTTTGCGCAGCTTCATATGACACACCAAATTTTGGTATATTAGGATGCCACCCGAGCTCCCCATTTGGGAAGAACAGGGGGTATGAGAGCGGGTCGTAACAGCCCTGTGTGGCTTGTATACTCGTATTTCTCATTGTTATTACCATGGAGGATAATGCTTCGCTCAAACCTTTTCGCTAGGTTGCTACCCTCAACCCAAATAGCAGCTACCTCATCTGATATAGGTTTGTTATATCTCCTTTGGTCTAGCTTCTGGTCAGTGTTCAGCTCTATCCGGTACTCATCGAGGTTTTCCGTCTGGGCTCCTAATCTCCTTAATTGTTTGGAGTATGGATTTTCTTTCAGGATGTCCACTAACATCTTGACGACGGACTGATCTAAATTCTCGGTAGATTTCTTACGATGGTCTAGGTTCGGGTCATCATCGTAGAAGTACAGTTGCAGATGTTCCGGACGAGAACCTGGCCCGAACGAATGCACGTTGTGGTACATGGTTTTATGTGCCCGAAATGTGTACACCCCGGACTTCATGTTTGTATAGTTGTTGTCGAGGCTGACGCCAAGGGTTGTGAAGGAGAAGTGTCCGTTGAAGAACCGGATGCTGTCCCTGAAATGCCGAGAGTCCGCATCAGAGCTAGACCAGAGCCTCATGAGCTCCGGTATAGGTTCCGGTTCAAGCAACTCGGTTTGCCCATTCCGACAGCAGAAACCATCGGTCTCGTACTCGAATTTCTTGGCTGTGCATAGCAAGCAGTTGTCGGCGTGCTTAAGGATGTGTGTGCTGTCTGGCAGGTTTGAGTACACAAAGTCAAAAGGATCCTCGTCTACAGAGCCTGTGCCGTTCGACTCTGGTTCCTCAAAGTCCATGTCATTAGTGTCGGAACCTGCACCCATTATGCGTTATATGTTAGCTCATAGTAATGATGTTACATCGTTAGGCTTGCAGTTGTACCTTCACCGGCGAATAGATAATATTCCTCGTCCATTAGGTTGGTTGGGTTGGGATTCTCCTCCATGAGCCTGGCAAGAAACGCCTCCATATCACCTTCAATAGTTTTGTATCGGTAAGTACATAATATAATCCTTAAGGAATTATTAAAGTGCAAGATAAAGATGCATATAAATTACCGTCTGTCCCGACAGTGTAATCTTTTGTGGTTTCCCTAGCTGATTCTGGAGGTGATGCTTGTCTGATTGACGACGGGTTGGGCGCAGATGAGGTAGATGCACCGGGGCATGACATTATTATGGATTCGGCGTGTGGGGTGTTCTGCTTAGCCGTGAAACGAGCATTCGAACGTTCTTGATGTGCATGCCTCTCCCCATGTGGTATGTTTTGTCTGTTTGCTCTCCGATGTGCATTCTTCTGTCGCATATCTGCAACTTGCATCCGTTCTCTTTCAGCTCGTTCCCGAGATCTTCGATGAGCTCTGTTCTCCTCGCTTCGCTCGCCTGGTTGATTCATTAGGAGATTTGTTTGCTGATCATCGGTCTGTTGCGTGAATCCCATGAAGTTATCATTGAAGAGATCAGTGTCTAATGTCCTGCTTAGGTATTCGCCTGTAACATGATCAGACAGGTAAGTAATAGTTTCATGAGACTGCTGGGAGTAAATATGATGAATTACCGTCAGTCTCAGTGCTGTGGTTGGACGTGCACACTGATTGTGACGCATGAGCTGCAGCGGATGCCTCCACGGTGGGTGAGGGGTTTGTGACTGTTGGTGGGAACAACAAGTTTGATTCTGATTGCAAACTAAGAGGGCACTTCATCGCGATGGATTGAGCGCATGGAGTGTTCCGCTTAGCCACGGCTTTTGCATTGCGATTAGCTAGCATAGTTGCCCTCTTCCCGGGTGATAGGTTCTGCCTGTGAGATCTTCGTTCTGCATTAATGACTTCTATCTCACTTGATGTTAGCATTTCCCGACGTGCTCGTTCACGCTCTCGCCTAGTAGTATTTTTGCCAATGTCATGCGTCTCTGAACATGATTGACCTGCTTGAGAAATCCAGAGTTTTTTTTATTTTCTTAAGCATAGTCGTTGGCCAAATAAATAATTTCAAACATTCCTTCATGATTTGTAAGATATCTTACCTTGCACAGTAAGAGCTGCAGCCTTTTTTTGTTGTCGTGCAATCTTTTGTTTATGTAGGTATTCTTTTTTCTTCTCAGCAGATAATCGTGAATACCAACTGGTACTATTACTTTTTTTTCGTTCCAGATTTACATCTGTAGGAGCGGATAGTGCTTGGTCATTTAACGGGGTACACACTCCTGGTAACAAAGAGTTAAGTCATGTTGTTGCTATAAAAATAATGACACAGCAATATTCAGTTTACATGTACCTGCAAGCTGAGTTGGTTCGTCAATATTGTCACACGTGGTATGTGCAGGCTTCTCAGTTTGATCGAAGGAAGCGAGGAGATTTTTTCCGGTAATGTTTTGAGAACACGGTCTACCTGTATGGTTTGATTACATGGTTCAGACAACATAAGATATCCGGATTAGTATTTAAATACCTTGCCTTTTTATATATCGTGTGTGGTTTTGCAGTATACCAGCATTTGGAGCTGCATCCTTAACTTGTTGGCGTCCTATCCGCAGCTTCATTAGGTATTCTTCTTTCTTGTCAGCAGACATTCGAGCATACCAACTGGTAGTACTGCCACGTGCCCGATTTTCCTCCGTAGCTTTGTTGGTTATATCATTAAACGGGGTACGATCTACTGTTTATGAATGAAAAGAACAAAAAGTACTTTATGTCATGGTATATATTTCAGTGTGAATGCAACACAGGCTAAGTTGGTATGACATGCCTTGCTGTCGAGGCTGATTTAGAGGTGCAGGCTTTTTTTTCTGCCGGGCTATCTGTTTATTTTGTCGGTATTCTTCTTTCTTCTCAGCGGACAATCGAACATACCTGCTTGTACTTTTTGTTTTTCCAGTAATTTCACCCATATTATTGTTTGTTAGATCTTTAAACGGGGTACGCTCCCCGGGTGGAGATTCATTTGAATTATCTTTATCTATCATCTGCTAAGAATATACTGTTAGCAACACATTCATATTAGAGTAGTTGACAAGATGAGTAATAAATGCTGAGAATGAGTCATTTAAAGATGCTGGTTCTAGCAATGTGACTGAAGGGCTAGACTGGACCAAAATCAGGTATGTACTTACACTGTTAGAAGGAAAACAAAATCATCTGCTAAGAATGAAAAGCTAGATGCAGGATGAATGGTAAGGTGATGATGATCCCACGGTGGCAGGCACGAAGCTTGACGTGGTTCTAGCCCGCTTATGATTCCAGAACTCAACGGTGGCGACAATGTACCTGGACGTGGGAGGCGACTGCTGCTGGTGTTTGGGAGGCGACTGCTGCTGGTATTTGTGTGCGACGGCGGGTGAGCGCGGACAGCAGCGTTGCTGGTTGTGTGCGACGGCGGGTGAGAGCTCCAGCGGCAGTGTTCCTGGTTGCGTGCGACGACGGGATAGGGGGCGACTGCTGCAGCGGCGACTGGTGATTGCGTGATTGCGTGATTGCATCATTGCGTCATTGAAAGATGGAAAGAAGGAAATAATGATTTGATTCGGCATTTAATAGTATAGATGGTCGTTTTAATGTTTTTCCAGTCTGTTGTTGTTTATAAGGAAACAATGATTCGATTGATATTGTCTATTTATTTGCAGCGATAATAACAATAATGTGGATTAAGCGGAGACGTTGATTAACATTAGATGGCTGAGATGTTTGCAATGTTGAGCCCAAAGTGGGCAAACAGACGTACCACCAACTCCAATATAATAGTATAGATTGTAAATATTGCTCTGTGGAACATGAATAGAATATTAGCCGAGGTAGCAAACAGAGCTTGGCTCTGGTGGTTAGGTCCCCTGTGGTGGAACCAGCCCACCCAGGTTCAAGTCCTAGATTTGGCATGAGTGTTTGCATTTACCGGGATTTATTTCAGGATTTCACCGGCGCTATGCTTTCAGTGGTAGGTGATGTGCCCATCAACAGCGATTTACCGGGATTTATTTCAGGATTTCACCGGCGCTATGCTTTTAGTGGTAGGTGATGTGCCCATCAACAGCGAGGTGCCAGTGGTGACTTAGTCAACCTCAAGATATGTCGGCTCAGTCCCTCGGGGGTGCTCATAGGGGTAGGGTGTGCGTGCGTGCGTTCATAGGGGTGTTTGTACGTGCGTGTTTGTGAGCGTTTGCGTTGTACCGTGTTCTCAAAAAAAAAGTCGAGGTAGCCCGTGGTAACTACTACTATATGTTTTTGGCCCATGCCTTGAAGCTGCGAAAACAAAAATTTAGAATCTTGGTAGAAAATAAATAACCATGTGACACAATTTAACAGCCTCATACAACAGAAAGTGTTTATAGCTCCCGAGCGTCTTGTAGCTCGATTTTTAAAAGATAAAAATATATATTTTAAAATATAAAAATGTTTTGAAAAAATTATGATGTCTACTATGTGCGGAAAAAAATTATGTCAAAAGATACATTTTTATATATGATCTACACAAAAGGAAAACATGGTAGCAAAACGAGTCCTTTTTTGCATTGTTGGAGCTATAATTTCAAGATTTTTTTTGTAGCCTGCAATATAACAGAAAATGCAATAATACTCATAGGTGCTTTGCACACCAACATCAACAAATGATATGTGCCCGTGGCCCACTATATGTGATGTATTAATTTGTGCATAATATTTTTATCCAGTGAGCAATTATACCGTATATTCTATCGTATAATAATATCGCCAGAGTAGGGAATATTTTCAGACGAAATTTAGTTAAAAAATGAGGAAAAAATCTTGATTATACTGTACGTAATTTGTTTCGCTGGATTCATATTAAACATGGAAAAAAAAGTTCGCTATTCTAACACTAATAGCACGCTATTGTAGGATAACGTTGCATAGAAAACAAAAAATTTCCTACCGCGAACACGCAATCCAAGCCAAGATGCAATCTAGAAGACGGTAGCAACGAGGGGTTTATCGAGTCTCACCCTTGAAGAGATTCCAAAGCCTACAAGAGGAGGCTCTTGTTGCTGCGGTAGACGTTCACTTGCCGCTTGCAAAAGCGCGTAGAAGATCTTGATCACGATCGGTTCCGGCGCTACGAACGGGCAGCACCTCCGTACTCGGTCACACGTTCGGTTGTTGATGAAGACGACGTCCACCTCTCCGTTCCAGCGGGCAGCGGAAGTAGTAGCTCCTCTTGAATCCGACAGCACGACGGCGTGGTGTCGGTGGTGGTGGAGAAGTCCGGCGGAGCTTCGCTAAGCGTGCGGGAAGTGGAGGAGCGGGGCGGCTAGGGTTTGGGGAGAGGGGGTGCCGGCCACTATGGGGTGCGGCCACCTTGGTGGTGTTTAAGGTGGCCGGCCCCCTCCCCCTTGGCCCTCATTATATAGGTGGAACCCCAAGAGTTGGTCTCCAAGTCTTCGAATAAGACCCGAACCAAAAACCTTCCATATGGAGGGGAAACCTAGCCAAGCTAGGACTCCCACTAGAGGTGGGAGTTCCACCTCCCATATGGGGGGTGGCCGGCCCCCTAAGGGGGAGTCCACTTGGGACTCCTCCCCCACTAGGGTTAGCCGGCCATGGAGGTGGAGTCCCATGTGGACTCCACCTTCCTTGGTGGTTTCTTCCGGACTTTTCTAGAACCTTCTAGAACCTTCCATAGAACCTTCCGCGTCAATTTAATTCACATAAAATGACATCCTATATATGAATCTTATTCTCCGGACCATTCGGAACTCCTCGTGATGTCCGGGATCTCATCCGGGACTCCGAACAAATATTCGAACTCCATTCCATATTCAAGTACTACCATTTCAACATCCAACTTTAAGTGTGTCACCCTACGGTTCGTGAACTATGCGGACATGGTTGAGTACTCACTCCGACCAATAACCAATAGCGGGATCTCGGAGATCCATAATGGCTCCCACATATTCAACGATGACTTTAGTGATCGAATGAACCATTCACATACAATACCAATTCCCTTTGTCACGCGATATTTTACTTGTCCGAGGTTTGATCTTCGGTATCACTCTATACCTTGTTGAACCTCGTCTCCTGACAAATACTCTTTACTCGTACTGTGGTATGTGGTCTCTTATGAACTCATTCATATGCTTGCAAGACATTAGACGACATTCCACCAAGAGGGCCCAGAGTATATCTATCCGTCATCGGGATGGACAAATCCCACTCGTTGATCCATATGCCTCAACTCATACTTTCCGGATACTTAATCCCACCTTTATAGCCACCCATTTACGCAGTGGTGTTTGGTGTAATCAAAGTACCTTTCCGGTATAAGTGATTTACATGATCTCATGATCATAAGGACTAGGTAACTATGTATCGAAAGCTTATAGCAAATAACTTAATGACGAGATCTTATGCTACGCTTAATTGGGTGTGTCCATTACATCATTCATACAATGATATAACCTTGTTATTAATAACATCCAATGTTCATGATTATGAAACTAATCATCCATTAATCAACAAGCTAGTTTAAGAGGCATACTAGGGACTTCTTGTTGTCTACATATCACACATGTACTAATGTTTCGGTTAATACAATTATAGCATGATATATAAACATTTATCATAAACATAAAGATATAAATAATAACCACTTTATTATTGCCTCTAGGGCATATCTCCTTCAGATCTCCCACTTGCACTAGAGTCAATAATCTAGATTACATTGTAATATACCTAACACCCATGGTATTCGGTGTTGGTCATGCTTTGCCCTAGGGAGAGCTTTAGTCAACGGATCTCGCTACATTCGGATCGGTGTGTACTTTGCAAATCTTTACTTCTCCATCTTCGATGTACTCGCGAATCGAGTGGTAACGCAGCTTGATATGCTTCAGCCTCTTGTGTGACCTTGGCTCTTGTGCATTGGCGATGGCACCCATGTTATCACAACGAAATGATTAATGGGTCCAATGCACTAGGAACCACACCGAGCTCTACAATGAACCTCTTCATCCATACCGCTTCGATGAAGCCTCCGAAGCCGCTATGTACTCGATTCCGTTGAAGACTTCGCCACCGTGCACTCGCTTCGAGCTTGCCCGACTTACCGCAGCACCATTCAATATAAACACGTACCCGGATTGTGACTTAGAGTCATCGGGATCGGTGTTCCAACTTGCATCGGTGTAACCACTTACAACGAGCTCTTGGTCACCTCCATAACAAAGAAACATATCCTTAGTTCTTTTCAAGTACTTCAGGATATTCTTGACTCGCTGTCCGGTGTTCCATTCCTTGATCACTTTGATATCCGCTAGTCAAACTAACAGCATGTGCTATATCCGGTCTAGTACATAGCATTGCATACATGATAGATCCTACTGCCGAGGCATAGGGGATTTTACTCATCCTTTCTCTTTCTTCTGCCATAGCCGGTCCTTGAGTCTTACTCAAGACTTTGCCTGGTAACATAGGTAAGAACCCTTTCTTACTTTCATCCATTCTAAACTTCTTTAGAATCTTGTCCAGATATGTACTCTGTGATAGCCCTATTAGGCGTCTTGATCTATCTCTATAAATCTTGATGCCTAATATATACGATGCTTCACCAAGGTCTTTTATTGAAAAACTATTATTCAAATAACCTTTAACACTGCTTAATAGTTGATGGGGATATGCCCATAGGGGGTGGGTCGCCAGTCCCAGTCGCCATGAAGATAGAGGCTTGGGTGGATCGCGCTCGCCTAAGCGACTGGGCCCTAAGGCGACTGGGCCGTGATCCCAAGGAGGAGGTCCACACGGCTGGACAAGAAGATTACTTGCGAGAGGGATAGCGGATCCCGGGTTAGTAGCAACTGATATGATTCGGAGTTATCTCCATGTAACCCTAGGCCGGGGGTGCTTATATAAACCCCCGAGCTTAGGCCCTAGAGGACACCTTACTCGAGATCCAATCTCCCCCTGTAAGCTCTCGGCGTAGCCGCCGACTGAGCCCCCCCATTGTAATTCTCCACTGAGCAATAGAGATCTAGCAGGACGTAGGCCTTTTACTCTCCGGAGGGGCTGAACTCGGGTAAAACCCTTGCGTCTCTTGCACCTCGACCCGTAGATGGCAATGTTCCCTTCCCTCGCATCAATGAAGTGCTACCCCTCGTAGCATCTCGCCGTGGCTACATCCACGACAGGTGGCGCCCACCGTGGGGCATGGGACATCAAGCCTTCGAGCTACGGCGAGGCCCTACTCGCCGGCTCGGCGGCCGGTTGCTTCCGGCAGGATGATCGCCACCGGCAATTTCTTCCACATCCAGCCAAGCACCTACCGGCCCGCCTCGTCACCTCTCACACACGCCTGGATGGTGCCGATCGGCTCCATCAACCTCTTCGTTGGGCTCGCCGGCGTCAGCCGATCCTCTCGAGCCTCGCCCCCGTCGCTCACACGACCCCTTCGCGCCCGGGCAGCTCCTCACCGCTACTCGCCCGGTCACCGGCGAGGTATACGCGGAGGCTGAGGCGGCCCTGGGAGACGATGCCGAGTCGGCGGTCGTGGCACCGACCGCTAACTCCACCGTTGCCTCGGCAGCCACCGACTCCGCCGACACCGCTCCAGTCGCCGATTCCGCCGACACCATCCCGGCCATCAAATCCATCATCGCTGCGATCGACGCCGACTTCACCGACATCATCGCTACAACGTCGGTTGCGGGATCCACCGCTGCGTCCCCGACTGCCCGCTCCATCGCCACAGCATCGACCAAGGACTCTATCTCCCTGGTCTCCCACCCGAGCGACTTCGAAGGTGGCTTCGAGGACGACTCCATCCTCTCCCTCTTCGGCAGCGATTACGACTCGGACTCTGTCGAGGCCCCGCGTTACCGCTACCCGACCGCAGTCTTCATGGCAGGGGGTGAAGGAGAGATCGACGCCTTCACCACTCCCCTCCCCGCAACCGCCACCGCGACCGAGATCGAGGCGCACCGGGCGGCCCTCGAGGAGCAGAGGAAAAAGGAGCTCGCCGAAAGGCAGAAATTCCGCCTCGAGCAAGATGAAGTAAGGGCCGTGTCCCACTATCGTCAGCAGCGAAACCGCCGGCGCATGGAGCGCGCCCGCGCGAGCGACTTTCCCAGCGCACGCCTTAACTTCGACGACCCAGACGGAGAAATCCGGGTCGCCCGAGTCCAAAACCCTGACATCCCGGAAGGAAGTCGGGCTGCTGCGGATAGAACAGCCGCGCGGAGCACCACCGCCACCCCCACCACCACCACCCGAAGTTCCTCGGGCAGAGGTCGACGCCAACGGCCTACCACTGCACTCGTCTCCAGCCGACAACGTGGCAGCTGCGCAGGCCGTCCTCGCAAGAATCCCCGAAACGGGAGACGGCGCGATCCTCGTCCAGCACGCCAAGGCTTTGGTAGCCAAGGCATTGGAGCAGCAGCACGCCGCAGCCGACTCGCAGGGGCGACTCTATTCGCGCACATCCGCCAGTCGCGCGGCGTCGTCAGACGCGGCAAACCGCGCAATCGTCAACGCCAACAACGGCCCGCCGCCAGCACCGCGCGCGGCCCACTCGTCTAACAACCGAGTCGAGCCGCGCCCCGCGCGGGTGATGGTCGCCGCTAACGGGCAGCCAGTCGACGCCCGAACCCACATCGTCAACGACCAAGAATGGCGGGCGCGCAATCGATTGAACGACCGCCACGCCGATGAAGCCCCGCGCCAGAGCGCGTTCACCCGAATCGGCCCCGCTTGCTTCGGGCCGATGATTAGAGGCGAGCCGTACCCCTGTGGGGTTCAAAGGACCCCGCGACATCGAGAAGTACGATACAAGCATTGACCCCACCGTCCGGATCGACTCGTACGCCATGGCAATGGGGATCCAGGGCCACTCCGAGTTACTCGCAGCCGCGATACCTGCCCCTCATGATGGACGGCGTCAATCGCCATTGGTTCAACACCCTCACCGTCAACGAGCATCGACTCCCGGGAAGAAGCCCGCGCCGCGTTCATCCGAGCACTTCGCCGACGCATACACCCGTGCCACAACCATAGAAGACCTAGATCGCTGCGTCCAAGGCCCGCGCGAGTCGACCCGCCGGTGGGTGCAGCGCCGGCGGACATGTGGACGACCTCCGGCCGGCATCAGCACGGACACGGCAATCTATCGCCTCCGACGCTGCTGCCGGTACGAACCACTAAGCGCCAAGCTCCGTCGCGTCAGCAGGGACAATATCTCAATCTCCGAGCTCTTCGACATCGCCACCCGCTACGCCGATGAAGACCCTACAGCCGACTCGGACGACGAGTACGGTCAACGACGCAATCGCCGCCCTGCGCACACGGAGCCTCGGCGTGGCGACTCACCGTTTCGCCGGCCGGTCCAACAACGGCAAGCGCCGCGGAGAGGGAGGACACAACGAGCTAGTTGCTACCACCGATTACGAGCAGCGCGAGCCAAAATCGTTTCGGCGCGACACTCGTCCACCTCGGGAGGATCGGCCTCAGCCCAAGCGCTTCGACGCCCGCAGCCTCCTAGACGCACCATGCATCTATCACAGCAAGGAGGGCAAGCCCGCCAACCACACGACGGGAAATTGCTACTCCCTGAAGCAGATAGAAAGAGCTCGCCGCGCCAAGGAAAACGACGGCGGCAACCAGCACAAGGAGCGCGCCAAGGACCAAGACCAGCACAAGGGAGAGGGCTTCGGTCGCAGCGCCGGCTCGCTCCACACCTTCACCGGGGTCGGCGACAGGCGGGACAGGAAGGTCCTCGCAAGGGCAGTGGCGGTACACGCAGTCATACTTTCCGACGTACCCCGGTGGCTCAACTGGTCCGAGCAAAGCATTACCTGGAGCCGCGAAGATCACGCCCCCCGCATCGAGTACCCCGGGCGAGTGGCGCTAGTCGTCAGGCCCAAGGTCGCCGACTACTGGCTACCAAAAACCCTGATGGACGGGGGAGCTCCATCAACATCATGTACTACGACACCTTCCAGCGGCTTGGCCTGCCGGACTCACGCCTTGAGAACACCAAGGTCACGTTCCACGGCATCGTCCCCGGGCGGAAGGCCTTCCCGATCGGCAAGGTGACGCTGCCGGTCACCTTCGGCACGCCCGTGAACTACCGTACCGAGCGGATAACGTTCGAGGTGGTGAACTTCAAAAGCTCTTACCATTGCGTACTCGGCCGACAAGCGTTCGCCCGCTTCATGGCGACCCCACACTACGCGTACAACATGATGAAGATGCCAGGGCCTCGAGGCGTCATCACCGTCCATGGCGACCCGGAGATGGCATTGGAATGTGAGGACGACAGCGCCAAGCTCGCCGACGCCGTCATCGCCGACGAACAAGACAACTCCGCCGAGCTCGCCAAGTACCCAGTCGACCGCAACGACCCCGCCATCCTGGAGAAGCCAACCGAGCTCGACTCGTCCGCGAGCAACCTTCAAGGCCGCAGCAGGCACCCGCCAAGTAGATCTTGTAGAAAACGATCCAAGTAGGCAAGTTACCATTGGGACGGGCCTGTCCGCCCAATAGGAAAGCGCGCTCATCAAGTTCCTCCGTGAGAATCGAGATATCTTTGCATGGAAACCATCTGACATGCCAGGTGTCCCGAGAGAACTTGCCGAGCACAAATTACATGTCGATCCCACCGCGCGACCCGTTAGGCAGGCAATGCGCCCTGTGGGAGAAGAACGGCGACGCGCAATCGCCGAAGAAGTAAACCGGCTGCTCGCTGCCGGCTTCATCATAGAAATCAAGCACCCGAAATGGCTGGCAAACCCAGTCCTAGTGCTAAAGAAGAACAAGACGTGGCGAATGTGTATCGATTACACAAGCCTCAACAGCGCGTGCCCCAAGGACCCATTCGTCCTACCGCGAATCGACCGGATTATCGACGCGGTCGCCGGGTCCGAGTCGCTATGCTTCCTTGATGCATACTCCGGGTACAATCAAATAAAGATGGCCAAGGAAGACCAAGAGAAGACCGCATTCATCACACCCCTAGGCGCCTACCGCTACACGTCCATGACCTTCGGCCTCAAGAACGCCGGAGCAACGTACCGGCGGTGCATGAACAGCTGCTTAGAAAGCCGGATCGGCCGCAACGTGCATGTCTACATCGACGATGTGGTGGTCAAATCGACTCGACGGACCGACCTCGTCGGCGACCTCGCCGAAACATTCGCCAACTTACGGCGGTACAAGATCAAGCTCAACCCTTTGAAGTGCACCTTCGGGGTTCCATCAGGACAGCTGCTAGGCTACGTCGTCTCCAAGCGAGGCATCGAACCTAACCCGGAGAAGACACTGGCGGTCATGCGCACCAAGCAGCCAGCATGCCTAGTCGACGCGCAAAAACTCGCCGGTCGAGTCGCCGCCCTCAGTCGCTTCATACCCCGGCTCGGAGACAAGGCCATGCCACTATACCGCTTGCTCAAGAAGTCGGAATCATTCCGGTGGACAGACGAGGCGCAGCGGGCCCTAGAGGAACTCCAGCACGCCCTCTCGAATGCCCCTATCCTCGCGGCCCCGCTGCCAAAAGAAACCATGCTCCTATACGTCGCCGCGTCGAACCGCGCTATAAGTGCAGTCATGGTCGTCGAACGGAAGGAGGAAGGAAGGGAGCAACTGGTACAACGCCCGGTCTACTACATCAGCGAAGCCTTAATCGAATCCAAGCAACGGTATCCACACTACCAGAAGCTGGTGTACGCCGTCCTCAGGGCCCAGCGGCGACTGGCCCCTTACTTCCACGAGCACCCCATCAAGGTAGTCGCCTCAACACCACTCGCCGACATCATCCGCAACCGCGACGCAACTGGCCGGATCGCCAAGTGGGCAGTCGAGCTCGGCGTCCACAACATCACCTACGAGTCACGCCACGCCATCAAATCTCAAGCACTCGCCGACTTCCTCGCCGACTGGGAAGAGGCCCAGCAGCCAAGCTCCCCGCGGACCTCAAACATTGGACGTTGCACTTCGACGGTTCTAAAACCTCGAAGGAGCAGGCGCGGGAGTCGTCCTCACATCACCAAAGGGCGACACAAGTGAAGTACGTCCCGCAACTCAGATTCGAGCCATGCACCAACAACATGGCCGAGTACGAGGCGCTCTCGCACGGCATGCGAGTCGCAAAAGAGATGGGCGCAACACGGCTGCGCTGCCTCGGCGATTCCGACCTAGTCGCCAGCCAAACTTCCGGCACCTGCGACGCCACAGACGCCAACATGATCGCATACAAACGCGCCGTCGACCAAGCCGGCGCTAGCTTCGCCGGTCACGTCGTCGAGTGGGTTGACAGGCGCAAGAACGAAGAAGCCGACGCGCTAGCCAGAATCGGGTCCAAGCGACTTCAACCTCCTCCGGGCGTCGTCCCCGGACATCCTCGGCCACCCCTCGGTGCGCGCACCGCGCGAGCTGGACATTGCCGAGCCACCTGCTCCCGACTCCGCCTTAGTCGCACTCGCCGTCGACAAGCACCGATTGGACCGAGCCATACATAAGCTACCTCGAGAGCCGGGCACCGCCGATGGATGAAACCAAAGCACGCGCCATCGTGCGCGGATGCAAGTCCTTCACCATCATCAACAATGAGCTATACAAGCGCAGGTGTCTCGGGAGTGTTCCAACGATGCGTCACCACGGCGGAAGGGCGCAACATTCTGCGCGACATCCACGCAGGGGACTGCGGCCACCACGCAGGCGCGCGGTCAATCGTCGCCAAGGCCTTTCGTCACGGCTTCTACTGGCCAACAGCCCACGAAGACGCAATCGCCCTTGTCCGTTCATGCGCCGGGTGCCAAAAGCATGCAAGCCAGTCGCACATGCCAGGATCGGCATTGAAGACCATCCCCCTCACCTGGCCCTTCGCCGTATGGGGCATGGACATGGTGGGAAAATTCAAAACGGCCCCCGGCGGATATACTCACCTCCCGGTAGCGGTGGACAAGTTCACCAAATGGGTAGAAGCAAAGCCCATAAAGAAGTGCGACGGGAAGACGGCCACAAAGTTCCTACGCGAGCTCATCTATCGGTACGGCTACCCTCACGGCATCATAACCGACAACGGCACCAACTTCGCCAAAGGGGAGATGGCTGACTTTTGCGAAGAAAAGGGCATCCGACTCGATCTCGCCTCGCCGCCCACCCCGAGTCGAACGGCCAGCGAGAAAGGGCAAACCAGAGCATCCCGCACGGACTCAAACCACGCCTGGTCGTGCCCCTAGAGCGCGCAGCCGGCTGCCGGGCGAGGAGCTCTCTTCAGTACTATGGGGCATCCGCACAACGCCTAACAGGTCAACCGGCTTCACGCCTTTCTTCCTGGTATATGGCGCCGGCCGTCATGCCCACGGACATCGCCTACGACTCACCTCGGGTCGCCAATTACGCCGAAGAAGACAACGAGCGAGCTCGCCAAGATGACATCGATCTCCTCGACGAGGCCGGAGACCTCGCACTCTCCGGAACCGCCATTTACCAGCCAGGACCTCCGTCGCTACCACGGTCGCCGCGTTCGGAGTCGCTCCTTCCAAGTCGGCGATCCGGTACTCCGGCTAATCCAGGACAAGAAAGGGATGCACAAGCTGTCCCCGCCCGGGAAGGACCATTCGCCGTCGCCCGCGTACTCGGCAACGACTCCTACTACCTCATCGACGTCCGCAAGGACGACAAAGGCGAGCCGCTCACTAAAGAGGTGGAGCGCCCCTGGAACATCAACCTCCTCCGGCGGTTCTATACCTAAGGGAAAAATGTAATCCGAAAATTCAGAGGGTAATAAAAATCGCCGACCATTTTTTGATCTCAAGCTCCGACTACCTCCCCTTCACCCGCCAAATATCGTCATCTCTCATCCCGGGACATACCGGCTTAGTCGCCGCGACAAGCGACTAGGAACTGAGAGACCTCCGGTCGCCGCTGCTGGAAGAGAGAAGTCCACGATCGGCCAAGTAGCCGGGCTAACACGGGATGGCGGCGTGACCGAGGCGCAACACCAGGCCCGGTCACCCACCATCTCTCACGCCATCGGGTGAAAACGGCGACTGGAACCCACAGCAGGGCCGCACGCTCGGCCAGCCCCACGGGCCTCGGCGACCGCCTTGTGCTACGTTATAAAGCACACCAATGCCCTCCTCTACCTTAGGTTGGCGAATTGCGCGGCTAAGTACTTCGACTAGGGACCCCGCAAAACGGACCCGCGGCTCGCCAAGGAAAATACGCCCGCAATGATCCCCTTTGGAGTCGCCTAGCGACTGGCTCACCGAGCCACGACGAGTGGCGCGCTACATCCGAACAGCGCAAACTACACCACACCACTACTCCACCCATGAGGCTGCTATTCGTACTATAATGACTACGTACCGCGACCGGGGACGCCCAGCTCGAAAAGGAAAACGAGTCAAGTCGATAGCCTTCATTGGGGTCGCAAGGCGACTGACCTGAAGGCCATGGATAGTCGGAACCAACTCCAATGCATCGCCGTCTCAAATAATGCAAAAGCAACCACCGAATCACATTTAAGCAAAAGTCATCATTCTATTTACAACTAACACCCGCTCGCGGGAAATCTAGCTACTTCTTACACAAGTACTCAGGAAACTACGAGGACGACCCCGGAGCCCCCTCTACGACAGGCTCGACGCCGTCATCGCCGTGACGAAATTTCGGCGTGTACACCACGACCGGATATGTAGACAGCGAGCCGGCGGCAGCAGCATGGAAGAGGCGCTCCGCGGGGTAGTCCACCGGGCCCGGCTCCTTCTCCGCGTCACCAGGAGCCGCTTGGCTGGGGATATGAGTCTCCAAGTCCGCGGTCGCCAGTACTCGGTCGGCGAAGGGGCGCACCGCATCCATCAGCCGCAGCACTTCGGCAACATCGAACTCCCCAGTCTCCGAGGGGAAGCCAGCGGTGACCTCCTCCACGTCGAACCCTTCAGAATAATGCGCCAGCACCATGCTCAGAGCCATGGTAATGCCAACGCGGCAGAAGAGCGACGAAGCCGGTCAACAACAGCCGGAATGTTGGACACGGCCTTGAAGACGGATGGCGTGTCCCGCGGAATCACCTCCCGCGGGCTCGAGTGCTCGGAGCGCGGCAAGTATCTCCCCGCGCAGGCGATGATACGCGCGGTCGCGGTCGACAGGCATTCCCGTGGAGTCGCCGTCTCCACGAAGTCGCACGTACCTGCAGTCAACAACACAAGGAAAAGGGAAAAATGAGAACTTCCCCTTCAACGCCGACTCGCCACGCTCGGGGACTGGCCCCCGAGGCCGACTCGCCACGCTCGGGGACTGGCCCCCGAGGCCGACTCGCCACGCTCGGGGACCGGCCCCCGAGACCGACTCGCCACGCTCGGGGACCGGCCCCGAGGCCAACTCGCCACGCTCGGGGACCGACCCCCGAGGCCGACTCGCCGTGTTCAGATACTCAAACCCCCGGCAAATAAAACAAGAAGTGCGACAACAAGAACTTACCAAGAATCTGCCGCGACATCTCCCTGACGAAAGCCTCGAAGTTGGTCTTCTCGGCCTGCACCGCCAGGACGATGCCCTCGGACGCCTCCTTCTCCGCAGCAAGTTCTTTGGCGTGCTGCTGCTTCAAGGCCGCCACCTCCTCCCGCAGAGACGCGGCAGCCCCACGTGCAGAGTCCCGCGCATCAGTCGCGGCCTCCAGCTTCACCTTGTATTCGGTGATGACGTCCTCCAGCTCCCGGCCCTTCTGCTCCAAGACCTTCGTCAATTCCGCCACCTCCGCTTTCGCCCTTTTCCGGGCCTCTTCGGCCTCGCTGCGCCCGGAACTCGGCTTCACGGTAGAAGGACTCCTTGACGAACCCTTCCCGAGCCTCGGCAAGAGCCTTTGCTCGCGCCTCTGCTACAAGAAAAGGAAACGGTGAGAACGAACGCCCGGGCCGGTGACGCTGAATGAGGACGGCGAGTGGGCATGACTTACTGCCCAGGGCAATCAGCTTCCGGTTCTTCTGCGCCGCCTCCTCCACAAGCGCGGTCAGCCGCTTAATCTCCGCCTACGGAAACCAAACAAAAATGCCCAGGTCAACAAACAAAAAGCAAATAGAGACTCGACTCGCCCTTTCAGACCAAGTCGACCCTCGGGGACTGGGGGTGACTAGGCCACGTGTTCCGCGACACTTACCACATGCGCCTCGCCAAGCGCCGTGTGGAGCTCAGTGAAGGTCAATGAAGACGGCGGCGGATGACGCGACTCGGTCGCCCCGTCCGCTCGCATCACCGCCTCAGTCGACGGAACCTCGCCCGTCCGCGTGTCGGTGTCGCTGGGCGGGGCGCGGTCCCTGGCGGCCTTGGACCGGCGCTCTTTCAGTGGCTCCGACAGACCGCCCTCCTCGACGATGTCCTCTTCAACTTCGGGTGCCTTCTGCCCCTCGGTCGATCCAATGTCGGGTCGACTCCTCCTCCACCACAGGCGGAGCAACGTCCGGACCCGTCGCCGCACTCGCCATGCCCCCGCGAGCCATGCCGGGTAGAGGAAAACGTTGGCGGTGGGCTCGACGTGGCTAGTGCTCTCCTTCTCCGCTTGACTCCCGGCGGCGGGCTCTTCCGGAGCCGACCCCGCACCCCCAAGGTCGGACGGCGCCGCCTTCCTCTCCGCGGCTTTCTTCTTTGCCTCGGCCGCCCTCGTGGCCGCCACCCCGGCCGCGGGCGGCTTCGCCAAGGTCTTCTTCTTGGACCTACGAGAGGCGAGGTGAGTCGACACTCGGTCCGGTCGCGAGGAAGGATAAATTCGACAAGAAATACTTACTTCACCGTGGGAATCGCTTTTACGCCCGGACCGGCCCGAGCTCCCGCATCGATCGCGTCCTTCAAGGGACGCCGAAGCCTCATGGACCCTTCCAGAGAGTGAGGCGCGAGTCGCTTCGATAGCGGCTCGGCCCCTTCCTTGGAGGGCTCCGCCTTGTCCTCCGGACGGGAGGTCGCCTCCTCTTCAGCCGCGCCCTGGGACGAGGACTCGACACCCCTCTTCGACCCGCGCGGGAGTCTGATGAAGTCCCGCGCCTCCGAGTCCGACTCGGTGCGCTCCTCCTCCTCGTCGACCTCTTCCTCCTCGCCTTCGGTCATCTCCGGTGGTTCCTTTCCGGCGAGAGGAGGGAGGTGGTCCGCGATCTTCCGCCAACGCTGCAATCGAATCAAAGGAACAAGTCAGAAAGGAAGAAGCGCGGCTAAGCCGTGCGAAGTCGCCATGCGAAGCATTACCTGAGGCGCTGGGGTGTCTTCGGTGTAGGGCTGCAAGCCGTCCTCGAAGGAAGTAAAGGTGGCAGTGGTGATCTTAGCGAGCGCCTTCCGGTACTCGCCCTCGTCCCACTCGGTCGCCGTCGACCGGGTGCGGTCGTTCTGTCCCCGGTACTCCCACATGGGGTGAGCTCGGCACCGCAGGGGGATCAGCCGCCGGCCAAGCCAACAGCTTGTACATGTCGACCGCCGTCGGGCCGTCATCTTTTAGCGCCCGGATCGCTTGGCGCATATCCTTCACCACCTTCTCCGCTCGCGCGGCAGCGACCGGACATTGAGGCGCCGCGGGACGCTCGGCTCGGGACTGTATTGGGGAATGCATACCTCGCCCGGGGAGTGTACTCCTTGGCGTAGAACCAGAAACGACGCCACGGCGATCGCGCCTTCTTGGGGAGCGCCATGTCGATGAAGCTTTCCCCGGACTTCACCCGGAAGGTGATCCCCCGTTCGGGATGAGTGCTTCGCTGTTCTTGCTGGCCCGAGTCGCCCGCCCGTGGAAGATGGACACCCACAACGGGAAGTAGGGAGGACAGCCCAGTAGCATTCGCACGGCGCCACGAACGAGAAATCTGCTGGACGCCGTGCGGCCCGAGGTCGGAAACCTTGATGCCGTAGAAGGCCAGCAACCGGCCGGAGGAAATCGGAGGTGGGGAGAGCGAACCCGCGATCGAGGAAGCTCATGAAGATCACGAACTCCCCAGGCCGTGGGAGGGGCTCCGTCTCGTTCGCCGGCGGAACCCGCCATCGCTCCTGGTTGAACTCCGGGATGACTCCGGAGGCGACGTACGGGAGGAGAGACTCCCGCGTGACCTTCGACTTGCCCCACCCCTTCGCCGCCATGGATGCGTGTGGAGTGTGGAATGAAGATGAGATGAAGAGAAGATGGGGGATGAATGCGGAGGAGTGTTGAACCCTAATCCTAGGGGCGACCCTTTATACCGCCCGCACTCGCTCAGATTGAGGATGAGATCCGTTCGTTGAATTGTCCCGGAATCGCCGCCCCGCAATCAACGGTCGAGATCTGCGCCGTCACCGGCTGAATAGCCGTTAAACTAGCCGTTAGCGGTCACGTCGAGCCCAACGGTCAACAACATGCAGACGGTGTGCGCCTCGGTCAACGTGAAATCTAGCCGTTGGCCTCTCCACGTGTCTCTATGGTGACTACGCGTCGACTGGCAAACGGCGACTGGCTAGAGCCGACTGTCACACGCCGACTGACTGATCAAGTTATGGCGACTGAGACTGCCACCGCACCCGCGACTTTATCTTTGGAAGCCCGGCGGCGACTCATCTTGATCCATCACCGCGCCTCTCCAAGACTTGTTCCAGATCCGCGCTTCATCACCACCGCGCTTGGGGACTACTGATGGGGATATGCCCATAGGGGGTGGGTCGCCAGTCCCAGTCGCCATGAAGATAGAGGCTTGGGTGGATCGCCAGTCGCCTAAGCGACTGGGCCCTAAGGCGACTGGGCCGTGATCCCAAGGAGGAGGTCCACACGGCTGGACAAGAAGATTACTTGCGAGAGGGATAGCGGATCCCGGGTTAGTAGCAACTGATATGATTCGGAGTTATCTCCATGTAACCCTAGGCCGGGGGTGCTTATATAAACCCCCGAGCTTAGGCCCTAGAGGAGACCTTACTCGAGATCCAATCTCCCCCTGTAAGCTCTCGGCGTAGCCGCCGACTGAGCCCCCCCCATTGTAATTCTCCACTGAGCAATAGAGATCTAGCAGGACGTAGGCCTTTTACTCTCCGGAGGGGCTGAACCTGGGTAAAACCCTTGCGTCTCTTGCACCTCGACCCGTAGATGGCAATGTTCCCTTCCCCTCGCATCAATGAAGTGCTACCCCCTGTAGCATCTGCCGTGGCTACATCCACGACAATAGTTCTATATCATTCCCGATCAACAATATGTCATCTACATATAATATCAGGAATGCTACAGAGCTCCCACTCACTTTCTTGTAAATACAGGCCTCTCCATGACACTGTATAAACCTGAAGTCTTTGATCACCTTATCAAAGCGTCGGTTCCAACTTCTTGATGCTTGCTTCAGTCCATAGATTGAACGCTGAAGTTTGCATACTTTGTCGGCATTTTTAGGATCGACAAAACCTTTGGGTTGTACCATATACAACTCTTCCTCAATGTCTCCATTAAGGAACGTCGTTTTGACATCCATCTGCCAAATCTCATAATCGAAAAATGCAGCTATTGCTAACAAAATCCTCATAGATTTTAGCTTCGCTACAGGTGAGAAAGTCTCATCGTAGTCAACTCCTTGAATTTGTCGGAAACCCTTTGCGACAAATCGAGCTTTATAGACGAGTAATATTACCATCCGCATCTGTTTTTCTCTTGAAGATCCATTTATTCTCGACAGCCTTTCGGCTATCGGGTAAGTCTACCAAAGTCCATACTTTGTTATCATACATGGATCCCATTTCGGATTTCATGGCTTCTTGCCATTTGTTGGAATCCGGGCTCATCATCGCTTCTTCATACGTCGCAGGGTCCTCATCATTGTTATCCACAATCATGACATTTAGACAAGGATCATACCAATCAGGAGTGGTACGTTCCCTTGTCGATCTGCGAGGTTCGGTAGTTTCCTCGTTCGAAGTTTCATGATCATTATCATTAGCTTTCTCGTTGCCGGTGTAGGCGGTACAGGTACAACTTCCGTATCTGCGCTACTCGATCAACGAGTATAGATTCATCAATCTCATCGAGTTCTACTTTTCTTCCAGTCACTTCTTTAGTGAGAAATTCTTTCTCAAGAAAGGTTCCGTTCTTAGAAACAAAGATTTTGCCTTCGGATTTGTGATAGAAAGTATACCCTATAGTTTCCTTAGGGTATCCTACGAAGACGTATTTCTCCGCTTTGGATTGTAGCTTGTCCGGTTGTAACTTCTTTACATAGGCTTCGCAACCCCAAACTTTCAGGAACGACAGCTTAGGTTTCTTATTAAACCATAATTCATACGGTGTCGTTTCTACGGATTTTGATGGTGTTCTATTTAAAGTGAATGCGGCTGTCTCTAATGCATAACTCCAAAATGATAACGGCAAATCAGTAAGATACATCATAGAACGAACCATATCTAAGAGAGTTCGATTACGACGTTCGGACACACCGTTACGTTGCGGTGTTCCCGGCGGTGTCAATTGTGAAAGTATTCCGCATTTTTTTAAATGCATGCCAAACTCATAACTCAGATATTCACCTCCACGATCAGATCGTAGAAATTTAATCTTCTTGTTACGTTGATTTTCTACTTCACTTTGGAATTCCTTAAACTTCTCGAAAGTTTCGGATTTATGTTTCATGAAATAGATATACCCATATCTACTCAAATCATCTGTGAAGGTTAGAACATAACGATAACCACCGCGCGATGCTACGCTCATTGGTCCACATACATCGGTATATATGATTTCCAATAAGTCAGTAGCTCGCTCCACATACCAGAAAATGGAGTCTTTGTCATTTTTCCCATTAGACATGCTTCGTATCTATCAAGTGACTCAAAGTCAAGTGATTCAAGTAATCCATCAGTATGGAGTTTCTTCATGCGTTTCACTCCAATATGACCAAGACGATAGTGCCACATATAAGTAGAATTATCATTCAATTTAATTCGCTTAGCATCTATGTTATGTATATGCGTATCACTACTATCGAGATCTAACAGAAATAAGCCATTCTTTTGTGGTGCTCGACCATAAAAGATATTATTCATAAAAATAGAACAACCATTATTCTCATACTTGAATGAATAACCGTCTTGCATTAAACAAGATCCAGATATAATGTTCATGCTCAACGCGGGTACAAAATAACAATTATTTAGGCTTAAAACTAATCCCGAAGGTAGATGTAGAGGAAGTGTGCCGACAGCGATCACATCGACTTTGGATCCATTTCCAACGCGCATCGTCACTTCATCTTTCGGCAGTCTTCGTTTATTCTTTAGTTCCTGTTTCGAGTTACAAATATGAGCAACCGAACCGAGTATCAAATACCCGGGTACTAGAACGAGAACCGAGTGAGATAAACATCTATAACATGTATATCAGATATACCTTCTTTCTTTTTCTTGACAAGGCCGCTCTTCGGATCAGCCGGATACTTGGAGCAATTACGCTTCCAGTTGTCCCTTCTCCTTGCGATAATAGCACTCAGCATCGGGCTTAGGGCCGTTCTTAGGTTTTACGGGAGGCGTGGCAGCTTTCTTGCCACCCTTCTTGAATTTTCCCTTAGACTTGCCCTGTTTCTTGAAACTGGTGGTCTTGTTGACCATCAACACTTGGTGCTCTTTCTTGATCTCAATCTCGAGCAGCTTTTAGCATGCCAAAGAGTTCGAGGTAACTCCTTGTTCATGTTCTGCATATTGTAGTTCATCACAAAGTTCTTGTAACTTGGTGGCAGTGATTGAAGGACACGATTAATCCCCAGTCTGTTAGGAATCACTATTCCCAAGTCACTGAGTTTATTCGCATGCCCGGTCATGGCGAGCATGTGCTCACTAACGGAGCTGCATTCTTCCATCATGCAGCTGAAGAATTGTTTCGATGCTTCATAGCATTCCACGGCCGCATGAGTCTCAAAAATAGCTTTCAGCTCTTTCATCAACTCATGAGGATCGTGGTGCTCAAAACGTTTTTGAAGATCGGATTCCGGATCGCATAGGATGGCACACCGAATTTGAGAGTACCGTATTTTTCGAGTCTCGTTAACGGCTTTTACTTCATCGGTTTCGGTTTCGCGGGAGGGTCACCTAGCGGTGCATCAAGCACATATTGCAGATTTCCGCAAGAGAGGAAGATCCTCACATGACGGAACCAGTAGGTGAAGTTGCTACCGTTGCTCTTAAGTTTCTCTTTCTCTAGGAACTGATTAAAATTGATTGGGGACGCCATCTCTACAACATATATTTGCAAAAGTTTAGACTAAGTTTATGACAAATTGAGTTCAAATTTTAATTCAACATAATTAAAAATCTAGGTGAACTCCCACTCAAAACAATATCCCTCGCATTGTCTTAGTGATCACACGAACCAAATCCACCGCACCTATGTCCGATCATCACGAGAGAAGGTGTGATTTCAATGGCGAACACTCAAAGTGTTCATCATATCAACCATATGATTCATGCTCTACCTTTCGGTATCACGTGTTCCGAGACCATGTCTGTACATGCTAGGCTCGCCAAGGCCACCTTAGTATCCGCATGTGCAAAACTGTCTTGCACCCGTTGTATGCACTTGTTGATTCTATCACACCCGATCATCACGAGATGCTTCGAAACGACAAGTCTTGGCAACGGTGCTACTAAGGATGAACACTTTATTATCTTGAGATTTTAGTGAGGGATCATCTTATAATGCTACCGTCGCGATCTAAGCAAAATAAGATGCATAAAAGGATTAACATCACATGCAGTTCATATGTGATATGATATGGCCCTTTTGTCTTTGCGCCTTTGATCTTCATCTCCAAAGCACGGACATGATCTCCATCATCTTCGGGCATGATCTCCATCATCGTCGGCGTAGCGTCAAGGTCAATGGCGCCGTCTTCATGATTGTCCTCCATGTAGCAACTATTACAACTACTTTGAAATACTACTCAACATGAAATTTAAAGACAATCATAAGGCTCCTGCCGGTTGTCACAATACAATAATGATCATCTCATACATATTCATCATCACATTATGGCCATATCACATCACCAAACCCTGCAAAAACAAGTTAGACGTCTCTAATTTGGTTTGCATATTTTACGTGGTTTAGGGTTTTCGAGAGAGATCTAATCTACCTACGAACATGAACCACAACGTTGATACTAATGTTTTCAATAGAAGAGTAAATTGAATCTTCACTATAGTAGGAGAGACAGACACCCGCAAAGCCTCTTATGCAATACAAGTTGCATGTCGAACGAGGAACAAGTCTCATGAACGCGGTCATGTAAAGTTAGTCCGAGCCACTTCATCCCACTATGCCACAAAGATGCAAAGTACTCAAACTAAAGATAACAAGAGCATCAACGCCCACAAAACCATTGTGTTCTACTCGTGCAACCATCTATGCATAGACACGGCTCTGATACCACTGTAGGATAACGTTGCATAGAAAACAAAAAATTTCCTACCGCGAACACGCAATCCAAGCCAAGATGCAATCTAGAAGACGGTAGCAACGAGGGGTTTATCGAGTCTCACCCTTGAAGAGATTCCAAAGCCTACAAGAGGAGGCTCTTGTTGCTGCGGTAGACGTTCACTTGCCGCTTGCAAAAGCGCGTAGAAGATCTTGATCACGATCGGTTCCGGCGCTACGAACGGGCAGCACCTCCGTACTCGGTCACACGTTCGGTTGTTGATGAAGACGACGTCCACCTCCCCGTTCCAGCGGGCAGCGGAAGTAGTAGCTCCTCTTGAATCCGACAGCACGACGGCGTGGTGTCGGTGGTGGTGGAGAAGTCCGGCGGAGCTTCGCTAAGCGTGCGGGAAGTGGAGGAGCGGGGCGGCTAGGGTTTGGGGAGAGGGGGCGCCGGCCACTATGGGGTGCGGCCACCTTGGTGGTGTTTAAGGTGGCCAGCCCCCTCCCCTTGGCCCTCATTATATAGGTGGAACCCCAAGAGTTGGTCTCCAAGTCTTCGAATAAGACCCGAACCAAAAACCTTCCATATGGAGGGGAAACCTAGCCAAGCTAGGACTCCCACTAGAGGTGGGAGTTCCACCTCCCATATGGGGGTGGCCGGCCCCCTAAGGGGAGTCCACTTGGGACTCCTCCCCCACTAGGGTTGGCCGGCCATGGAGGTGGAGTCCCATGTGGACTCCACCTTCCTTGGTGGTTTCTTCCGGACTTTTCTAGAACCTTCTAGAACCTTCCATAGAACCTTCCGCGTCAATTTAATTCACATAAAATGACATCCTATATATGAATCTTATTCTCCGGACCATTCCGGAACTCCTCGTGATGTCCGGGATCTCATCCGGGACTCCGAACAAATATTCGAACTCCATTCCATATTCAAGTACTACCATTTCAACATCCAACTTTAAGTGTGTCACCCTACGATTCGTGAACTATGCGGACATGGTTGAGTACTCACTCCGACCAATAACCAATAGCGGGATCTGGAGATCCATAATGGCTCCCACATATTCAACGATGACTTTAGTGATCGAATGAACCATTCACATACAATACCAATTCCCTTTGTCACGCGATATTTTACTTGTCCGAGGTTTGATCTTCGGTATCACTCTATACCTTGTTGAACCTCGTCTCCTGACAAATACTCTTTACTCGTACCGTGGTATGTGGTCTCTTATGAACTCATTCATATGCTTGCAAGACATTAGACGACATTCCACCGAGAGGACCCCGAGCATATCTATCCGTCATCGGGATGGACAAATCCCACCGTTGATCCATATGCCTCAACTCATACTTTCCGGATACTTAATCCCACCTTTATAGCCACCCATTTACGCAGTGGTGTTTGGTGTAATCAAAGTACCTTTCCGGTATAAGTGATTTACATGATCTCATGGTCATAAGGACTAGGTAACTATGTATCGAAAGCTTATAGCAAATAACTTAATGACGAGATCTTATGCTACGCTTAATTGGGTGTGTCCATTACATCATTCATACAATGATATAACCTTGTTATTAATAACATCCAATGTTCATGATTATGAAACTAATCATCCATTAATCAACAAGCTAGTTTAAGAGGCATACTAGGGACTTCTTGTTGTCTACATATCACACATGTACTAATGTTTCGGTTAATACAATTATAGCATGATATATAAACATTTATCATAAACATAAAGATATAAATAATAACCACTTTATTATTGCCTCTAGGGCATATCTCCTTCAGCTATAACATATCTGGAGAGCCGATGCTACGCTATTTCGACGCTATAGCGCGCTATTCGCGTTAATAGCACGCTATAACATGCTAATAGCGTATTTTTAGACCCACACTATTTTGTTATAGTGCACTATTTTTTTCCTTGATATTAAAACACTTTTTAATGATGCTAGTTTTATACCAATAATATTTATACATTTGAAACAATTCTTGGTCAATGAAAAACACGGAAAAATGGGGATGCCTTATCCATTGAAATGGAGGGAGTATCTCGCCAAGCCAAATCTCCCAAATCTTCATCACTTTCTTGTTCATCTGTTCTTCAGCAAGCCCATGAAAATCTAGGCCTTTTTGTTACCTTGTTGGAGCTAAAATTTTGTGAACTTTTTGTAGCTTGTGATATAATCGTACTATTTACCTAAACTTCACAGATGCATAGAACATGCATGTACATTTTGATTCAAACAAAAAAGATTTTGTAAACTTACAAATAACATTCTTTATTTTTGTAAAATTTTGACATGAAAAGGCCCTCTCCCTCATGCATGCCATACCAGAGGTCAATGATAAGACTACTTGATCAATATTTTTTTTTGTAGTGATTGCAGTTTAAATTTATACGGAAACCACAACAAGAATCATGGAACGGGCGGAGTACTATAATGCGTAATGTTGTTAGGTCATACGAAAATACATTGACCACTATTTTATTTTTACATGTAATATTGGCACGTGGGGATAGGATTACCCAATGGGTTAATGTCATTTTATTTGGATGCTGATATATCCGTTGTTCCGCCTCTATCAGCTGAGCCAGATAGTTTTAAATGGAAGCTTGCCTCAAGTAGCAGCTATTCAGCAAAATCAGCTTATCAAGGTTCTTTCCTAGTGGGGAGTATGCAGATAAGATAGTGATATGGAGTAGTTGGGCTCCACTAAATTAAAAGTTGATTTTCCTACCGTTGGCAATCACGAATTGTTGTTGGACAGGGGACAAACTAGTAAGGAGAAGATTTACGGGACCTCCACAAAGCTTGCTCTGCGATCAGCACACCGAGACCATCGACCACCTTATTGTCCAATGTCCAACTGCTAGATCAATTTGGTTTCAGGGTGCTGGACCAACTTGGGTTCAGAAACTTCACCCCACAATTGGACGATTTGGAGATAGCTTCAGAAATTTGTTGGCAACCCTGCCATCGTGCAGACCCAAGAGAAAGAGGAAAGAGCTGGCTACTCTATGCATTGCCTGTTGTAGGCGACTTTGAGAGGAACAAACAGCATTTTGAAAGACATAACGCAACGGAAGAAGAAATAATAAGCAGGATAAGGAAAGAATTTCAGCTAGCTGTGGTTTTTGGCTATGCGGGCCGGCAGGAGTGTGTTTTCGGCTAGGAGGGAGCTGCTGTAATTTTTTTGTGGGCCCATCATATTTGTATTTGTTCGGATATTTGTCGCACTCTCATCGAATTTCGTTATTGTTCGGACGTGAAAGTTGACTTGTATATAGACGTCCTGTAACTGTACACTAATATGGAAAATAGCGGATATTTCAGACTATGCATGGGTACGTTTCAGTCTTAGTCGTCGATCGGCCCGTCCCTTTATCTTTGACGGATCTGCACACCCAGCATGTTAACGCCACCTTTGACTAAAACTGTAGACAATCGTGTAGAAAGTTTATTGGAGATTGCACAACACCAATGAGCCGGCTGCTCATGTATATATAGGCGGACATATGTACAATTACAGGTACAATCCTGAGAAAACACGGGGACCTATACCTATACAATATGTTACTCAACACCCCCGTAGTCGAAGGGTCGGCACCGACACATAGACTGGAGCGAAACTCAGGAAAAGTCGTGGATGGCAATCCCTTCGTCATGATATCGGCAAACTGCTGAGACGTCGGTACGTGAAGAACTCGAACGCGACCGAGGGAAACTTGCTCACGAACAAAGTGGATGTCATACTCGATGTGCTTGGTGCACCGATGATGAACGGGGTTGGCGGAGAGGTAGACAGCTGGCACGTTGTCGCAGAAGACCACCGTAGCCTTGTCAACAGGACAAGAGAGCTCGGACAGAAGCTGATGAAGCCATGTGCACTCAGCCACAGCGTTAGCCACGGCGCGGTACTCGGCCTCAGCACTGGAGTGAGACATGGTGGGCTGCCTCTTGGAGGACCAAGAGACGAGCGACGAGCCGAGGTAGACGCAGTAGCCGCTGGTGGAGCGGCGCGTATCCGGGCAACCCGTCCAGTCCGCGTCCGAGTAGGCGACAAGGTCAGTTGACGTCGAGGGCGAAGCATGCAACGACAAGCCGTAGCCCATGGTACCACATAGGTAGCGGAGAATCCACTTCACCGCGGCCCAATGAGCATCCCGAGGAGCATGCATGTGCAAGCACACCTGCTGCACGGCGTACTGGAGCTCCGGTCGCGTCAGCGTCAAGTACTGGAGAGCACCGACGATGGAGCGGTAGAACGGCGCGTCGGACGCCAGCGACCCATCACTGGCGGAGAGCTTGGCCTTCGTGTCGACAGGGGTAGACGCATGGTTGCAGTTAAGCATCCCTACACGCTCGAGAAGCTCGTGGGCATACTTCCGCTGATGGAGGAAGAACCCGTCCACACGCCGGACAACCAGTGTGAGTAATGGAAGGAAAAGAGACAGAACCAGTGTGAGTAATGGGAAGAGCATGACCGTTGCCAACGGTGATGCGAGAGGAAGTGAAAGCGGGTGTAGAAAATGAGAGGTTACCGGGGTGCGCAGCCATATGCGCGGAAGCACCGGTGTCCATGAACCAGTCGCCACCGCCACCATACGCCCCGGCGGAGGGGTCCCTCTGGAGGGCGGTCAAGAGCGCGGGATCCCACGGGGTCGCGCCTGGTGGGGCGGCGTAGGCCGGGGAGGGCTGGGGCGCCGCGTAGAACACCTGGTGAGTGGCTGGGCGCGGCCCCATGATGCCCGGGTAGGGGGCGCGCGGCACGGGTATGGAGTAGGCGTGAACGACCCCGGTCCACGGATTGTGACCGGTGGTCCATGGCGGAGGGGCGGTGTGCTGAGGTGGATGAGGCGCAGAGGCGTTGGCACCAGCATTGCCACCGCCGTTGCCACCACCACCACGGCGATGACGGCCGCGGCGACCACCGCCAGAAGGCGCCGTCTGGCCGGTACAGGGCCCGGTCTGGCCGGCCTGGGCACCGGAGTGGCCGGTCCATGGTCCGGTTGGACCAGCCTGGTGACCGGGCTGGCCGGTCCACGGCCCGGTCGGACCGGGCGGCTGGCCGGCGGCGGGGAAGCCCGATGGCGGTCCCGTGGGACGAGGTGCAGGGGCGCGGGGGCCTGGGCACCGCGGGAGAAGCCGGCGACGAAGGCAGTGTGGGCCGCCCGAGCCCGAAGGTGCTTGAGGCGGCGCTCCTCGAGGCGTAGGTAGGCCACGACCTGCTCGAAGGTGGGCGTGGTGAGGAGCGTGAGGTTGGAGGCGGCGTTGCTGAGATCCTCGCCGAGACCCGCCGACAGGGTGGAGAGCATGATCTTGTCATCGATCGGGAACTCCAAGTCACGGAGCTCGTCGGAGAGGCTCTTCAGCTTGAGGGCGTAGTCGTCGAGAGACAGGTCGTTCTGGTGGGTGCCAAAGAACTCCTGCTGGAGGAAGGTGACCCGCTGGATTTTGTTGTCGGTGAAGAGGCCGGTGATCTTGGCCCATACCATGTGGGCGGAGTCGCCATCGCGGACGACGGTGCGGAAGATGTCGTTGGAGACGGACTGGTAGAACCAGCGGATGATGGTGGCGTCGATGGCGAGCCACTCGGGGTCATGCGGCATGGCGAGGAGGTCGATGGTGCCGTCGACGTGATCGAGGAGATCATACTCGCGGAAGAGTAGCCCGAAGTACGTCTTCCACGGGAAGAAGTTGGCAGCGGTGGTGGAGAGCTTCACCGGCACGCGCTCGGCGATGGGGATGTCGCGGATGACGGTGACGGAGGGGCCGGCGAAGGGGTTGCTGCTACCGGAGCGGGAGGAGTTGAAGGGGTCGGAGCCGGAGGAGGAGAAACCGGCCATGGCGGAAGCAGTGGTGGTGGTGGTGAGGGCCGGCAGCGCCCTAGATGAGAAGGGCGGCGGCTAGGGTTGGGGGAGGTGGAGGCCGGGGGCGGCGGCTAGGGTTGGTGGAGGTGGTGGCCGGCGGCGCCCTAGGGAGGAGGGGGCGGCGGCTAGGGTTGGGGGGAGGTGGCCGGCGACGCCCCAAGGGGAGAGGAGGGCGGCGGCTAGGTCAGGACCCGAAGGGTCTCTGATACCAATGGGCCGGCTGCTCATGTATATATAGGCGGACACATGTATAATTACAGGTACAACCCTGAGAAAATACGGGAACCTATACCTATACAATATGTTACTCAACAAAGTGAGCACTTAATCGTCATCACGTGCGTATTCGTCAGGTCGCGCCATAGCACAGGTCTTATCTGCGGTAGCGGCATACCTGTATCGCACTTGTAGCCGTCAAAACTGACAGCATGTGCGCCACACGAAAATGTTTGCTCGGTTGCCCGAAAACACCATACGCGCGCGGGCCAACGGGCATCATCTTTTTTTCTTCTCTATTGTGACCCACGTCTACAAATACTGGCTGCGCGACCACCATGAATTCTCATTCAGCGAGCAGCAGGATATACATAGCTGGAACACTCGTCAGAACATAGTGCACCCAGAGAAAGTAATTTGCACGCATCATGGCGTTTTACGCTAGCGCTGCCCGTTTCATGGTGCTTCTTCTGTTCATCGTCTCCGCGATGATCATGAGCAGCCCTGTCTGCCATGGAGGCCGAGTTGGTTCGTGCTTCGTAACTGTTCATCTCATCCCCTTCTCTTCGTCGCCATCTCGTAATAATTTGCTCCTAGAAACAAGATTCTCGAATAGAATTCTGAATTCCTGAACTTGGTTAGTTCTGACTTCTGACTCCGTGTTTTCTTTTGCACAGGACCAGGAGGTCCATCACCAGGACTAAAACCCAGTGATGCTGTGGACTCATCGACCGATGTTTACTACCCCCGTCCGATATGTCGCCGAAAGGGATGCCCAGTCCTACCGCCGAGTGGCGCACCTGCACCGCCTTCCCCCAACAATTGAACCGATCGTTGGACGTCTTGATGCCTGCATGCCCACTGCTTGTACAATTAAATCCACGATCTTATTAAACCGATAGTACAATAATATCTTCTCGTCTACTTCCATTTCATTTAGTATTAGTACGCTGAATAAATCTTAAGTATGGGTCTGTAGCCTGATGTGAATGTTTGTGTAAACGTGGAACTTCGGTTCAAAACTAATAAAGATGGACAGTGAGTTAGGACACTATGTTTAGTCTTGCTCCTCACTGGTTCATTGAGCACTCAAGAATTCTGTATTTTCTGAACTAACAAAGAGGGTCAGTGAGTGTGGCACTACCAGGAGTAGGGGTGGACTTGAAGCTCGAGGCTCGAGGCTCGGCTCGGGCTCGACAGAGCTTGGCTCGGGCTCGACTCGGCTCGAAGGTCGGGCAAGCCAAGCCTAAACCTTCCGACGAAGGCTCGAGGCTCGACAAGCCTGCTCGACGAAGCTTGCAAGCCGGCTCGAAGGCTCGATGAAATTAAAAAATCGCGATGACTTTTGCTAAATATGTAACATTTCACAGTTATAAGCAACAATTAAGCATGAATGCCTTCATAACATTATCTACTAATAAGTTTCACAAAGTACTAATAACTGAGTTGACCACACGATGAATGCATGCACTTTGTCCAATACAGTGTCATACATTACAATTCACAAATAAGTAGAACATGAGCCGTAGCTCAATCAAACTACAAGTTTTAAGAAACAAAGGCACCACTCCATCATTTCATCTCCCTTGACCCTCTTGTCATCACCAGCCAATTTGTACAAGACATTCCAGAAAAGTAAAGAGAGCAAAAATCCCTACCAACACATTTGTTACTTCAGTTTTGATGTTGCACAAAATATTCCAGCAAGTAAATAGGCCAAAAAAGCGCTAGAACTCTGTTTCGCTTCAGTTTTGATGGCACCTTTGCTGGTCGTGCTTACGATCCTTTGCTGTCCCATCCACGTTTCATCTTTGGTGGAGAAAATAAGCAAAAGACTGCAACAATTACCATCACCAAATAAGCAATCAGAGGCGGAGTATGTGCTAGCTAGTACCGAGTACCAATTACCATCACCAAAATAAGCAACCAGAGGAGGAGTATGTGCTAGAAATTACCGTCGGTGGCTTGGCCTAGTGGTGGACTTGACTCTGGTCAAGCGATGAAGTAGAGGAGCAACCAGCAGCCTGAAGTGGTGGATCACAGGAGGAGAGCCGGGCCGGCGGGCGGAAGGACGAAGGGCGGAGGGCCGGCGGGCGAAGGCCACTAACCCTAGGCTAGGTGAGCGGCAGTGCGGCACTGCGCGCTAGGTGAGGACTGGGACAGGAGGTCGGGGCGGATCCATTGGAGGAGGAGGCGGGGCGGTGGCGGCCGGCGTTGGTAATGGAGGCCGGCGAGGGTGGTAGCGCCCACGAACCCTAGAGAGCAGGGCTGCAGGGGCCTGGGGGAATTGTGAGCCAGCGATTTTGCGAGACGAAGCAGAAGCAGGGGCCAGGAGGTGACGGGATTTGGTCCATGCGCTAAATTTGGTGGATGGCTCGTGAGCCATTCGAGCCGAGCCTCGAGCCTTCCGAGCCGAGCTTCGAGCCTGCTTTTTAGGTTTCTATTTGCAGCAAGCCAAGCCTGGCTCGGCTCGATTTTCTTCAAGCCTCAACGAACCGAGCCTCGAGCCGGATCGGCTCGGCTCGGCTCGATTCTGTTAAGCTTCATGCACTAGCCACTTGAACCAAAAGTCCGAACTGATGGAAAGGGCTAGGCAATCCACATATACACTTCACAACACCCCCACTCGCGTGTGACGGGAGAAGAGAAAGTCAGCACGTGAAAGAAGAAGAGCACACCGAAACAGCGGTGGCTAAAGAGGGGGGGGGGGGGCAACAGCAATTTTTAGGCTTAATTGCGAAAACCATGTGAAAGCCAGGATTTGAACTTGAGACCTGGGGCTCTGATACCATGTTAAGCTTCATTAAGAGGCAAAGCAGCAGCAGTCACCACAGAGGCAAAGCGCTCAAACCAGGCACGAGGGGCCTGTTTGAGACCATAGAGAGAACGTCGAAGACGACAAACCATACCATCGGAAACAGAATACTCAGGAGGAGGCTGCATGTAAACCTCCTCACTCAACTCGCCATTAAGAAAAGCATTCTGAACATCAAGCTGGAAGACAGACCAGCGGCGAACAGAGGCAACAGCAAGAAGGGTACGCACAGTAGTCATATGAGCCACAGGGGCAAAAGTCTCATCATAGTCACGGCCGTGCTCCTGCTGAAAACCACGAGCCACAAGACGCGCTTTATAGCGCTCAAGAGATCCATCAGAGCGAGTCTTAATTTTATAGACCCACTTACACGTGATGGGACGAACACCAGAAGGGGGAGAAACAAGATCCCAAGTGCCAGTGCGCTCAAGCGCAGCGATCTCCTCAGCCATGGCAAGCTGCCATTCAGGATGACGCTCGGCATCCCGATAAGAAGTCGGCTCGGAAACGACAGAGAGACCATACTGACTAGGAGAGTAACGAACTGGAGCACGACGCTGACGAACAGGCCGAGAAGGGGGAAGGTCATCTGCAGAAGACAAGTCATCAGAAGAAGAGGAAGAAGGGGCAGAATCAGAAGGAGCCGAAGCCGGAGAACGAGGAGTCCTAGGTGGACTAGACGAACGAGAGGATGGTGTCGAAGGGGGCGCATCAGAAGTAGGAGGGAGGGGAGGAGGGACAGCAGGGGGTGCATCCGGAAAAAGAAGAAAAGAGATATCATCCACCGGGTAAGTACCCGAGGTGGGGCGAGGATAGAAGGGACGCGTCTCATCAAATGTGACGTCACGAGAGATGCGCATCCGACGACCAACGGGGTCCCAACAGCGATAGCCCTTATGCTCATCACTGTATCCGAGAAAAACACACTCAACAGACTGAGCGGTCAGTTTGGTGCGTTCGCGAGGAGGCAAAGGACATAGCAGACGCAACCAAATGAACGAAGAGTCGAGTAGTCCGGAGAAACACCGAGAGAGATGCTCGAGAGGAATGCCACCTCGTAGAGCAGCGGAAGGCTGAATGTTAATAAGGTGGGCCGACGTAGCGACGCGCCTCAGCCCGTAAATGTGGCGGAAGAGAAGAGGAAATCATCATAGCACGGGTGGTCTCAAGAAGATGACGATGCTTACGCCGGCGACGCCATTTTGAGCATGCGCGCCGGGACAAGAAAACTGAGCGAGGGTGCCCTCCTCAGCAAGGACACCACGAAGGTGCTGAGAGATATACTCACCAGCAGAATCAGCACGGAAAACGCGAATGGGTGAGGAATACTGAGTGCGGACTATGGCCGCAAAACGCTGATAAATAGAGAGCACCTCACTACGAGAGTGCATGAAAAACACCCAGGTGTACCGTGAAAAATCGTCAATGAATAAGATATAGTATCGATGGCCCCCTTTCGAAGCGAAGGGAGCCGGACCCCAAACATCTGAACGGACTAAATCGAACGGTCGCTGAGAGACAGACACACTAGTAGGATAGGGAAGCTGAATCTGTTTGCCTAACCTACAACCCCGACAAGTGTAACGACCCATCTCCGCAGACAGACCCCGAAGGCCATGATGAACCAAAGACGACGAGCGAGAGTCACAAAGGTGACCAAGACGATGATGCCACCGCTGAAAAGAGCCGGTGACAGAGGCAACAACCGGAGGAGAACTGCAGATGAAGTGGCAGCGGAAGGAACACGAAGCCGCCCAACTCCCAAAGCCCCGGAGACTGACGGCTACGAGGGCCAGCTCCAACCAGGGCATGTGTGCGACGATCCTGAACCGCACAAGACTCAGCGTCAAGAATGACGCGACAACCAGAATCGGTGAGCTGGCTAGCAGAGAAAAGGTTCATCTGAAGGCGAGGAACATGAGAAACATCAGGGACAGAGAAAGAGGGAGTAGAAAGGGTGCCTGTACTAGAAACGGGAATAGAGGTACCATCAGCCGTGACAACACGAACAGGAGAAATAAGAGACCGAAGAGCAGACAGGATAGAAGACTCAGAGGTCATATGAAAGGAAGCTCCAGAATCCAGATACCACGGGGACGTACTCGATCGTGTAGAAAGTGGTGGTCGCGCAGCGTCGGAAGAGCCGGTCCACAGAACCAGCAGCGCCCGACGAGGAAGAGTCTGGAGTAGCGAGCAGACCACGAAGGCCCCTGAGAATGTCCTGATCAGAGAGTGCAACTGTAGAAGATCCTGAAGAGCCGGCCTGCTGACGATCCTGGAACTGCTGACGTAAACTGGGATCCCTCGTCCAGCGGGTGGAGGAAGTGTGGCCAACCTTGCCACGGTATGTGCAATGAGGACGAGAGCGAAGAGTCGGACCGCGAGGCTGCTGACGTAAACTGGAATCCCAAGCATCAAGCAGGCAGTGAAGCTGCGCTATCTCATGCGCAGAGAGGGGCGCGACTGGAGAGGTCGAAGTACAGTCAGGTGCCGACGAGGAGCTATCATCCACACGCACAGAGGCCACCAAAGGGGGTGACGGAGAGCAACACGCCGATGAAGACAGAGTCGGCAAAGCGCGGTCATAACCACATGAAGAGGCCGCGAAAGTCGATGTAGAGCGGCATGCCGACGCAGACGGAGTCGACGAAGCGCAGCCATAACCGCGGGAAGAAGCCGCGAAAGTCAATGTAGAGCGGCAGGCCAATATAGAGGAAGTCGGCGAAGCGCGGGCAGAGCCGCGTGAAGAGGCCGCAAAAGTCGATGTAGAGCGGCAGGCCGACATAGACGAAGTCGGCGAAGCGCGGGCAGAGCCGCGTGAAGAGGCCGCAAAAGTCGATGTAGAGCGGCAGGCCGAGGGAGACAAAATCAGCGAAGCACGGCCAGAGCCGTGGGAAAAGGCCGCGAAAGTCGGTGAAGAGCGGCGAGCCGACGTAGACGGAGTCGGTGAAGTGCGGGCAGAGCCGCGTGAAGAGGCCGCAAAAGTCGATGTAGAGCGGCAGGCCGACATAGACGAAGTCGGTGAAGCGCGGGCAGAGCCGCGTGAAGAGGCCGCAAAAGGCGACGAAGAATAGCTAGCAGTCATGCACGGAGGCAGCGGACAAATACCAAGTACCGAAGGTGGGCCCAAAGAAGGGGCGGGATCAGCGGAAGACATAGCTCTCTTTTTTTTTTCTTTTTTTTTTTGCTTTTTTTTTGCTTTTTTTTCAGATTAAGTCAACTGCAGAGAAAACAGATCGGAGAAATCGGGCCAGAGAACACGGCCACGATCGGCGGCCACACGCGGGGAGAGAAAACGAATGGGAGGGAGAGATCCGGCCAGGGAGCACGGCCACGAGCGGGATCGGGCCAGGGAGATCACGAGCACGGCCACGAGCGGCGGCCACACGCACGGGAGCAGGGGAATCGAGGCGGGAGCGGAGCGGGCGACCCAGAGCGGGGCGGGTGACCTCGCGCGGGGAATCTGAGACGGGCGACCGGGAATCGAGGCGGGCTGGCAGAGAGACGGCCGGAGGAGAACCAGCGGGAGAGACGGCCGGCGGCCAAGGAGAGATAGCGACGGCGGAACAAGCTGAGACGCACGAACTAGAAGAAAAATCGGACCAAAATTTGCTCTGATACCATGTTAAGCTTCATGCACTAGCCACTTGAACCAAAAGTCCGAACTGATGGAAAGGGCTAGGCAATCCACATATACACTTCACGACAGATTCCACCCCTAACCAGGAGTACCTAGGACACTCAATCTACAGGGCCTCTAGCAGCTATTTTACTCTAGGGAAGAGTTAAGCTTGGAATTGAACCACAAATTAAGTTACGTGAATCGAAGCAGAGCCCCTTTTGACACATGATCAAGTACTAGATCCAAGTCACCTTGTATACACCCCTTCCACGCCATCTTCCTTACGCCAAATCCCTTTTCGATTTGATTTCTGCTGTAACAAAACTAGATGACCGTGTCCCACGACAAGGGAATAACCAAGCAGAAGCCTCCGTTGAAGTTGTATTGTGTTCAAAAGCTACACTTAGACAAGGGAAGGGTGCCGAAGATCACCGAACGAAGACACCTTCGCCACACAACCTTTGGAGAGCTGCTTGTTGTGGGCTCCATGACAATGTTTTCAAGAAGATCACGACACAGGAGTGCCGCCACAGCTCGATCCGAGGATCTTAGGTTTTCACCCGGAGAAAGTAGAAAGACGGAGAGAAGCCCCATGACGCTTTCAAGAAGGGGATGGCGGGTGTCCCCTCGGTGTGGCCTCTCCTCCTTCTACACAGGGTTAGGCCGTCGAACGACGACCGAACCGCCGCCACAGCACGCTGCTTGCCGCGACCACGTCGCTCGCACGACCATGGCCACCGACCAGCACCAGAACCTCTGGCCCGCCCGTCAACCAGCAAGGTTCCCACCGACCAAGGCCGTCGCCTTGAAACCAAACTTCTCGTGCCATCGGACCGTAACAGAGCACCGAGAACCACCACCGACAGAGAACATCCGCTCCCGAATAGACGACGACCGACCTCACCGGCATCTGCCCCACGCATATCACCATGTGAGTGAGCAACTCCAAAGATCTGGGCAGCCCACAGCCACCACGGGTCTTGCTGATGCCAGATCTGAGGAACGGGCGGAGAGGGACTTCCGCTGTACGATCAGCGGTCATCAACCACCCCGACTGTCGGTAGTGCGAGATCCGGCGGAGGAGATGCGAAACGGGGCTGGGCCCATGCCCGGCCGTCCGAACCACCCAGCGCCCCGCGCCCTGCGCCCTCCCGGAAGCCACCCAGGCGGAGCAAACGCCCGATGCGCCGCCACCCACTGCTTTCGTTGCCGCTCGCGCCGGCCCGCAGACGCTGGCTAGACGTCGTCGTCCGCGCCGCTGACAACCGTAGACCGGACGCCACCTCCATGACCGCGAGGGGAGCCTGCACACCCGGGGCTCTGAGCCTCTGCCAGCCGACCACGAGGAGGGGGGCCTCGCCGCCGCCTTCAACCGCACGGGCTGCCCGGCGGCAACCATCGGCGGCGGCGGGGTGAGGGTGGGTGGGGGTAGGGTTTAGGGTTAGGTGGGGAGCGGGCGCCTCGCTGTGGGGACGGTAAATCCGCCTCTAGCTGTGGGTCATACAAGCAGAGTTCTGAGCTCGCCATTGTTCCTCCTTTCGTCCACTTCTCTTTTTTTTGAAACGAGGCAAAAGCTTTGCCTTTCATTGATATAGGAGAAAAGAGTTGGCCCGTTAATGAGGAAAACTGGCCGAAAAACCGCTGCAACACGACACCACACGCCAGCCCCGAGGCTGCGCTCCACACGGGTCGACGACCAGCCAGGTCGACACCACACCTCAACGCAACAGGCGGAGGCGAAAGACCGGAGCCACCGCTCCAACAACCACGCCTGCCCCGAGGCCGCGCTCCGCCTGGCCGAAGAAGAACCCGCCTCAGCCGAAACCACCAGAACACTCCACAATTCCCATTGTCCGGTGGACATCCAAAGCGAGGCCTCAAGAGGCAAAGCGACACAAGAGCGCCGCCCATGCCCGATCCCGCGAGGGATCTAGGGTTTCCCCCGGAGAGCCCGAGCGGAGAACAAGAAACACCCGCTACGACGACGCCTTCAAGAAGTATGCGGCGCCCACAGGCGTCACCGTCGTCGGTCCTGGCCGGCCGCTGATGGCGTGTACAGCACACGTCCGTTGGGAACCCCAAGAGGAAGGTATGATGCGTACAGCGGCAAGTTTTCCCTCAGTATGAAACCAAGGTTTTTCGAACCAGTAGGAGCCAAGAAGCACGTTCAAGGTTGATGGCGGCGAGATGTAGTGCGGCGCAACACCAGAGATTCCGGCGCCAACGTGGAACCTGCACAACACAAACCAAGTACTTTGCCCCAACGAAACAGTGAGGTTGTCAATCTCACCGGCTTGCTATAACAAAGGATTAGATGTATAGTGTGGATGATGATTGTTTGCAGAAAACAGTGAGAACAATATTGCAGTAGATTGTATTTCGAGTAAAGAGAATTGGACCGGGGTCCACAGTTCACTAGAGGTGTCTCTCCCATAAGATAAACAGCATGTTGGGTGAACAAATTACAGTTGGGCAATTGACAAATAAAGAGGGCATGACCATGCACATACATATTATGATGAGTATAGTGAGATTTAATTGGGCATTATGACAAAGTACATAGACCGCTATCCAGCATGCATCTATGCCTAAAAAGTCCACCTTCAGGTTATCATCCGAACCCCCTCCAGTATTAAGTTGCTAACAACGGACAATTGCATTAAGTATTACGCGTAATGTAATCAGTAACTACATCCTCGAACATAGCACCAATGTTTTATCCCTAGTGGCAACAAGCACATCCATAATCTTAGAGATTTCGTCACTTCCCGCATTCACGGAGACATGAACCCACTATCGAGCATAAATACTCCCTCTTGGAGTTACAAGCATCTACTTGGCCAGAGCATCTACTAGTAACGGAGAGCATGCAAGATCATAAACAACACATAGATATAAATTGATAATCAACATAACATAGTATTCTCTATTCATCGGATCCCAACAAACGCAACATATAGATGATCTTGATCATGTTAGGCAGCTCACAAGATCCGACAATGATAGCACAATGAGGAGAAGACAACCATCTAGCTACTGCTATGGACCCATAGTCCAGGGGTAGACTACTCACACATCACTCCGGAGGCGACCATGGCGGCGTAGAGTCCTCCGGGAGATGATTCCCTCTCCGGCAGGGTGCCGGAGGCGATCTCCTGAATCCCCCGAGATGGGATTGGCGGCGGCGGCGTCTCAGTAAGGTTTTCCGTATCGTGGCTCTCGGTACTGGGGGTTTCGCGACGAAGGCTATTTGTAGGCGGAAGGGCAGGTCAAGGGGCGTCACGAGGGGCCCACACTACAGGCCGGCGCGGCCAGGGCTTGGGCCGCGCCGCCTCGTAGTCCGGCCACCTCGTGGCCCCACTTCGTCTCCTCTTCGGTCTTCTGGAAGCTTCGTGGCAAAATAGGACCCTGGGCGTTGATTTCGTCCAATTCCGAGAATATTTCTTTACTAGGATTTCTGAAACCAAAAACAGCAGAAAACAGTAACTAGCACTTCGGCATCTTGTTAATAGGTTAGTTCCAGAAAATGCACGAATATGACATAAAGTGTGCATAAAACATGTAGATATCATCAATAATGTGGCATGGAACATAAGAAATTATCGATACGTCGGAGACGTATCAGCATCCCCAAGCTTAGTTCCTGCTCGTCCCGAGTAGGTAAACGATAAACAAAGATAATTTCTGGAGTGACATGCCATCATAACCTTGATCATACTATTTGTAAAGCATATGTAGTGAATGCAGCGATCAAAACAATGTATATGACATGAGTAAACAAGTGAATCATATAGCAAAGACTTTTCATGAATAGTACTTCTAGACAAGCATCAATAAGTCTTGCATAAGAGTTAACTCATAAAGCAATAATTCATAGTAGAAGCATTGAAGCAACACAAAGGAAGATTAAGTTTCAGCGGTTGCTTTCAACTTATAACATGTATATCTCATGGATATTGTCAACATAGAGTAATATAACAAGTGCAATATACAAGTATGTAGGAATCAATGCACAGTTCACACAAGTGTTTGCTTCTTAAGATGGAGAGAAATAGGTGAACTGACTCAACATAAAAGTAAAAAGAATGGTCCTTCAAAGAGGAAAAGCATCGATTGCTATATTTGTGCTAGAGCTTTGATTTTGAAAACAAGAAACAATTTTGTCAACGGTAGTAATAAAGCATATGTATCATGTAGATTATTTCTTACAAGTTGCAAGCCTCATGCATAGTATACTAATAGTGCCCGCACCTTGTCCTAATTAGCTTGGACTACCGGGATCATCGCAATGCACATGTTTTAACCAAGTGTCACAAAGGGGTACCTCTATGCCGCCTCGTACAAAGGTCTAAGGAGAAAGCTCGCATTGGATTTCTCGCTATTGATTATTCTCAACTTAGACATCCATACCGGGACAACATAGACAACAGATAATGGACTCCTCTTTTATGCATAAGCATGTAACAACAATTAATTTTCTCATATGAGATTGAGGATATATGTCCAAAACTGAAACTTCCACCATGGATCATGGCTTTAGTTAGCGGCCCAATGTTCTTCTCTAACAATATGCATGCTTAACCATAAGGTGGTAGATCTCCCTTACTTCAGACAAGACAAAGAATAGTTGATGGCGTCCCCAGTGAACATGGTTATCGCACAACAAGCAACTTAATAAGAGATAAAGTGCATAAGTACATATTCAATACCACAATAGTTTTTAAGCTATTTGTCCCATGAGCTATATATTGTAAAGGTGAAGAATGGAAATTTAAAGGTAGCACTCAAGCAATTTACTTTGGAATGGCGGAGAAATACCATGTAGTAGGTAGGTATGGTGGACACAAATGGCATAGTGGTTGGCTCAAGTATTTTGGATGCATGAGAAGTATTCCCTCTCGATACAAGGTTTAGGCTAGCAAGGCTATTTGAAACAAACACAAGGATGAAGCGGTGCATCAAAACTCACATAAAAGACATATTGAAAACATTATAAGACTCTACACCGTCTTCCTTGTTGTTCAAACTCAATACTAGAAATTATCTAGACCTTAGAGAGACCAAATATGCAAACCAAATTTTAGCATGCTCTATGTATTTCTTCATTATTGGGTGCAAAGCATATGATGCAAGAGTTTAAACATGAGCACAACAATTGCCAAGTATTACATTACCCAAGACATTATAGCAAATTACTACATGTATCATTTTCCAATTCCAACCATATAACAATTTAACGAAGAAGAAACTTCGCCATGAATACTATGAGTAGAGCCTAAGGACATACTTGTCCATATGCTACAGCGGAGCGTGTCTCTCTCCCATAAAGTGAATGCTAGGATCCATTTTATTCAAACAAAACAAAAAAACAAAAACAAACCGACGCTCCAAGAAAAGCACATAAGATGTGATGGAATAAAAATATAGTTTCAGGGGAGGAACCTGATAATGTTGTCGATGAAGAAGGGGATGCCTTTGGCATCCCCAAGCTTAGACGCTTGAGTCTTCTTGATATATGCAGGGGTGAACCACCGGGGCATCCCCAAGCTTAGAGCTTTCACTCTCCTTGATCATGTTGTATCATCTCCCTCTCTTGATCCTTGAAAACTTCCTCCACACCAAACTTAGAACAACTCATTAGAGGGTTAGTGCACAATAAAAATATACATGTTCAGAGGTGACATAATCATTCTTAACACTTCTGGACATTGCACAAAGCTACTGAAAGTTAATGGAATCGAAAAATCCATCAAGCATAGCAAAACAGACAATGCGAAATAAAAGGCAGAATCTGTCAAAACAGAACAGTTCGTAAAGATGAATTCTACGAGGCACCAGACTTGCTCAAATGAAAATGCTCAAATTTAATGAAAGTTTCGTACATATCTGAGGATCACTCACGTAAATTGGCATAATTTTCTGAGTTACCTACAGAGAATTTTGCCCAGATTCGTGACAGCAAAGAAATCTGTTTCTGCGCAGTAATCCAAATCTAGTATGAACTTTTCTATCAACGACTTTACTTGGCACAATAAAACTCTAAACTAAGATAAGGAGAGGTTGCTACAGTAGTAAACAACTTCCAAGACACAAAATAAAAACAAAGTACTGTAGTAAAAACATGGGTTGTCTCCCATAAGCGCTTTTCTTTAACGCCTTTCAGCTAGGCGCGAAAGTGTGTATCAAGTATTATCAAGAGACGAAGTGTCAACATCATAATTTGTTCTAATAATAGAATCAAAAGGTAACTTCATTCTATTTCTAGGGAAATGTTCCATACCTTTCTTGAGAGGAAATTGATATTTTATATTACCTTCCTTCCTATCAATGATAGCACCAACAGTTCGAAGAAAAGGTCTTCCCAATATGATGGGACAAGATGCATTGCATTCAATATCCAAGACAACAAAATCAACGGGGACAAGGTTATTGTTAACGGTAATGCGAACATTATCAACTTTCCCCAAAGGTTTCTTTGTAGAATGATCAGCAAGATTAACATCCAAATAACAATTTTTCAGCGGTGGCAAGCCAAGCATATTATAGATTTTCTTAGGCATAACAGAAATACTTGCACCAAGATCACATAAAGCATTACAATCAAAATCTTTAACCTTCATCTTAATGATGGGCTCCCAACCATCCTCTAGCTTTCTAGGAATAGAAGCTTCGCGCTCTAATTTCTCTTCTCTAGCTTTTATGAGAGCATTAGTAATATGTTTCGTGAAAGCCAAATTTATAGCACTAGCATTAGGATTTTTAAAAAGTTTTTGCAAGAACTTTATAACTTCAGAGATGTGGCAATCATCAAAATTCAAACCATTATAATCTAAAGCAATGGGATCATCATCCCCAATGTTGGAAAAAATTTCAGCAGTTTTATCACGAGCAATTTCAGCAGTTTCAGCGGTTTCAGTGCAGTTCTCGCGCTTTGCATTAGAAGTGGAAACATTGCTAACACCAATTCTTTTATTAGTATTAGTAGGAGGTGCAGCAACTTGTGTAGCATTAGCATTACTAGTGGTGGTAATAGTCCAAACTTTAGCTATATTATCTTCTTTTTCATTTTCTTCTCTTTCCCACCTAGCACGCAATTCGGCCATCAATCTTATATTCTCATTAATTCTAACTTGGATGGCATTTGCTGTAGTAGTAATTTTATTATGATGATTTTCATTAGGCATAACTTTTGATTTCAAAAGATCAACATTAGCAGCAAGACTATCGACTTTAGAAGCAAGTATATCAATTTTCCCAAGCTTTTCTTCAACAGATTTGTTAAAAGCAGTTTGTGTACTAATAAATTCTTTAAGCATGGCTTCAAGTCCAGGGGTGAATTCCTATTATTGTTGTAAGAATTCCCATAAGAATTACCATAGCCGTTGCCATTATTATAAGGATATGCCCTATAGTTGTTACTAGAATTGTTCCGGTAAGCATTGTTGTTGAAATTATTATTTTTAATGAAGTTTACATCAACATATTCTTCTTGTGCAACCAATGAAGCTAACGGAACATTATTAGGATCAAGATTTGTCCTATCATTCACAAGCATAGACATAATAGCATCAATCTTATCACTCAAGGAAGAGGTTTCTTCAACAGAATTTACCTTCTTACCTTGTGGAGCTCTTTCCATGTGCCATTCAGAGTAGTTGATCATCATATTATCAAGAAGCTTTGTTGCTTCACCAAGAGTGATGGACATAAAGATACCTCCAGCAGCTGAATCCAATAGGTTCCGCGAAGAAAAATTCAGTCCTGCATAAAAGGTTTGGATGATCATCCAAGTAGTCAATCCATGGGTTGGGCAATTTTTAACCAAAGATTTCATTCTTTCCCATGCTTGTGCAACATGTTCAGTATCTAATTGTTTAAAATTCATTATGCTACTCCTCAAAGATATAATTTTAGCAGGGGGATAATATCTACCAATAAAAGCATCCTTGCATTTAGTCCATGAATCAATACTATTCTTAGGCAGAGATAGCAACCAATCTTTAGCTCTTCCTCTTAATGAGAAAGGGAACAATTTTAATTTTATAATGTCACCATCTACATCTTTATATTTTTGCATTTCACATAGTTCAACAAAATTATTAAGATGGGCAGCAGCATCATCGGAACTAACACCAGAAAATTGCTCTCGCATAACAAGATTCGATAAAGCAGGTTTAATTTCAAAGAATTCTGCTGTAGTAGCAGGTGAAGCAATAGGTGTGCATAAGAAATCATTATTATTTGTGGTTGTGAAGTCACACAACTTAGTATTTTTAGGAGTACCCATTTTAGCAACAGTAAATAAAGCAAACTAGATAAAGTAAATGCAAGTAACTAATTTTTTTGTGTTTTTTATATAGAGTGCAAGACAGTAAATAAAGTAAAACTAGCAACTAATTTTTTTGTATTTTGATTTAATGCAGCAAACAAAGTAGTAAATAAAACTAAGCAAGACAAAAACAAAGTAAAGAGATTGGGATGTGGAGACTCCCCTTGCGGCGTGTCTTGATCTCCCCGACAACGGCGCCGGAAAAATTGCTTGATGGCGTGTACAGCACACGTCCGTTGGGAACCCCAAGAGGAAGGTATGATGCGTACGGCGGCAAGTTTTCCCTCGGTATGAAACCAAGGTTTATCGAACCAGTAGGAGCCAAGAAGCACGTTGAAGGTTGATGGCGGCGAGATGTAGTGCGGCGCAACACCAGGGATTCCGGCGCCAACGTGGAACCTGCACAACACAAACCAAGTACTTTGCCCCAACGAAACAGCGAGGTTGTCAATCTCACCGGCTTGCTGTAACAAAGGATTAGATGTATAGTGTGGATGATGATTGTTTGCAGAAAACAGTAGAAACAGTATTGCAGTAGATTGTATTTCGAGTATAGAGAATTGGACCGGGGTCCACAGTTCACTAGAGGTGTCTCTCCCATAAGATAAACGGCATGTTGGGTGAACAAATTACGGTTGGGCAATTGACAAATAAAGAGGGCATGACCATGCACATACATATTATGATGAGTATTGTGAGATTTAATTGGGCATTACGATAAAGTACATAGACCGCTATCCAGCATGCATCTATGCCTAAAAAGTCCACCTTCGAGGTTATCATCCGAACCCCTCCGAGTATTAAGTTGCTAACAACGGACAATTGCATTAAGTATTGCGCGTAATGTAATCAGTGACTATATCCTTGAACATAGCACTAATGTTTTATCCCTAGTGGCAACAGCACATCCATAATCTTAGAGATTTCTGTCACTTCCCCAGATTCACGGAGACATGAACCCACTATCGAGCATAAATACTCCCTCTTGGAGTTACAAGCATCTACTTGGCTAGAGCATCTACTAGTAACGGAGAGCATGCAAGATCATAAACAACACATAGATATAAATTGATAATCAACATAACATAGTATTTCTGCTGTAACAAAACTAGATGACCGTGTCCCACGACAAGGGAATAACCAAGCAGAAGCCTCCGTTGAAGTTGTATTGTGTTCAAAAGCTACACTTAGACAAGGGAAGGGTGCCGAAGATCACCGAACGAAGACACCTTCGCCACACAACCTTTGGAGAGCTGCTTGTTGTGGGCTCCATGACAATGTTTTCAAGAAGATCACGACACAGGAGTGCCGCCACAGCTCGATCCGAGGATCTTAGGTTTTCACCCGGAGAAAGTAGAAAGACGGAGAGAAGCCCCATGACGCTTTCAAGAAGGGGATGGCGGGTGTCCCCTCGGTGTGGCCTCTCCTCCTTCTACACGGGGTTAGGCCGTCGAACGACGACCGAACCGCCGCCACGAGCACGCCGCTTGCCGCGACCACGTCGCTCGCACGACCATGGCCACCGACCAGCACCAGAACCTCCGGCCCGCCCGTCAACCAGCAAGGTTCCCACCGACCAAGGCCGTCGCCTTGAAACCAAACTTCTTGTGCCATCGGACCGTAACAGAGCACCGAGAACCACCACCGACGAGAGAACATCCGCTCCCGAATAGACGACGACCGACCTCACCGGCATCTGCCCCACGCATATCACCATGTGAGTGAGCAACTCCAAAGATCCGGGCAGCCCACGGCCACCACGGGTCTTGCCGATGCCAGATCCGAGGAACGGGCGGAGAGGGACTTCCGCCTGTACGATCAGCGGTCATCAACCACCCCGACTGTCGGTAGTGCGAGATCCGGCGGAGGAGATGCGAAACGGGGCTGGGCCCATGCCCGGCCGTCCGAACCACCCAGCGCCCCGCGCCCTGCGCCCTCCCGGAAGCCACCCAGGCGGAGCAAACGCCCGATGCGCCGCCACCCACTGCTTTCGTTGCCGCTCGCGCCGGCCCGCAGACGCTGGCTAGACGTCGTCGTCCGCGCCGCTGACAACCGTAGACCGGACGCCACCTCCATGACCGCGAGGGAGCCTCGCACACCCGGGGCTCGAGCCTCGCCAGCCGACCACGAGGAGGGGCCTCGCCGCCGCCTTCAACCGCACGGGCTGCCCGGCGGCAACCATCGGCGGCGGCGGGGTGAGGGTGGGTGGGGGTAGGGTTTAGGGTTAGGTGGGGAGCGGGCGCCTCGCTGTGGGGACGGTAAATCCGCCTCTAGCTGTGGGTCATACAAGCAGAGTTCTGAGCTCGCCATTGTTCCTCCTTTCGTCCACTTCTCTTTTTTTTTGAAACGAGGCAAAAGCTTTGCCTTTCATTGATATAGGAGAAAAGAGTTGGCCCGTTAATGAGGAAAACTGGCCGAAAAACCGCTGCAACACGACACCACACGCCAGCCCCGAGGCTGCGCTCCACACGGGTCGACGACCAGCCGGGTCGACACCACACCTCAACGCAACAGGGCGGAGGCGAAAGACCGGAGCCACCGCTCCAACAACCACGCCTGCCCCGAGGCCGCGCTCCGCCCGGCCGAAGAAGAACCCGCCTCAGCCGAAACCACCAGAACACTCCACAATTCCCATTGTCCGGTGGACATCCAAAGCGAGGCCTCAAGAGGCAAAGCGACACAAGAGCGCCGCCCATGCCCGATCCCGCGAGGGATCTAGGGTTTCCCCCGGAGAGCCCGAGCGGAGAACAAGAAACACCCGCTACGACGACGCCTTCAAGAAGTATGCGGCGCCCACGAGGCGTCACCGTCGTCGGTCCTGGCCGGCCGCTGATGGCGTGTACAGCACACGTCCGTTGGGAACCCCAAGAGGAAGGTATGATGCGTACAGCGGCAAGTTTTCCCTCAGTATGAAACCAAGGTTTATCGAACCAGTAGGAGCCAAGAAGCACGTTGAAGGTTGATGGCGGCGAGATGTAGTGCGGCGCAACACCAGAGATTCCGGCGCCAACGTGGAACCTGCACAACACAAACCAAGTACTTTGCCCCAACGAAACAGCGAGGTTGTCAATCTCACCGGCTTGCTGTAACAAAGGATTAGATGTATAGTGTGGATGATGATTGTTTGCAGAAAACGGTAGAACGAGTATTGCAGTAGATTGTATTTCAGTAAAGAGAATTGGACCGGGGTCCACAGTTCACTAGAGGTGTCTCTCCCATAAGATAAACAGCATGTTGGGTGAACAAATTACAGTTGGGCAATTGACAAATAAAGAGGGCATGACCATGCACATACATATTATGATGAGTATAGTGAGATTTAATTGGGCATTACGACAAAGTACATAGACCGCTATCCGGCATGCATCTATGCCTAAAAAGTCCACCTTCGAGGTTATCATCCGAACCCCCTCCGAGTATTAAGTTGCTAACAACCGACAATTGCATTAAGTATTGCGCGTAATGTAATCGGTAACTACATCCTCGAACATAGCACCAATGTTTTATCCCTAGTGGCAACAGACACATCCATAATCTTAGAGATTTCTGTCACTTCCCGGATTCACGGAGACATGAACCCACTATCGAGCATAAATACTCCCTCTTGGAGTTACAAGCATCTACTTGGCCAGAGCATCTACTAGTAACGGAGAGCATGCAAGATCATAAACAACACATAGATATAAATTAATAATCAACATAACATAGTATTCTCTATTCATCGGATCCCAACAAACGCAACATATAGAATTACAGATAGATGATCTTGATCATGTTAGGCAGCTCACAAGATCCGACAATGATAGCACAATGAGGAGAAGACAACCATCTAGCTACTGCTATGGACCCATAGTCCAGGGGTAGACTACTCACACATCACTCCGGAGGCGACCATGGCGGCGTAGAGTCCTCCGGGAGATGATTCCCCTCTCCGGCGAGGGTGCCGGAGGCGATCTCTCGAATCCCCCGAGATGGGATTGGCGGCGGTGGCGTCTCAGTAAGGTTTTCCGTATCGTGGCTCTCGGTACTGGGGGTTTCGCGACGAAGGCTATTTGTAGGCGGAAGGGCAGGTCAAGGGGCGTCACGAGGGGCCCACACTACAGGCCGGCGCGGCCAGGGCTTGGGCCGCGCCGCCCTGTAGTCTGGCCACCTCGTGGCCCCACTTCGTCTCCTCTTCGGTCTTCTGGAAGCTTCGTGGCAAAATAGGACCCCGGGCGTTGATTTCGTCCAATTCCGAGAATATTTCTTTACTAGGATTTCTGAAACCAAAAACAGCGAGAAAACAACAACTGGCACTTCGGCATCTTGTTAATAGGTTAGTTCCAGAAAATGCACGAATATGACATAAAGTGTGCATAAAACATGTAGATATCATCAATAATGTGGCATGGAACATAAGAAATTATCGATACGTCGGAGACGTATCAGCCGCCAAGACAAAGCTTTCGCCCAGCGAAGAGTTCCAAGACCTCGCGCCCGCCAACAAGGACTGGCACAAACCACCACCTTCAACCGCCTGTAGCCGCCGACGCGCAGAGGGCAGAACAGCCCGAAGCTAACGGAGTACCGCCGAAGATCACCGTGGGCGCCGCCGGAACGCCACATAGAGGGGACGCCGACCAACACTGACACGAGGCTCGAGGACGAACGACGAATTCAGCCGCTGCACACGCCCACCAACACGCCGCCGCTGCCCGGGGTCGCCGCCCCGACATCACATCAGAGCCCCTCGCAGCCCCCAGGAGCACCTCGCCGCGGCGACCGCTGCTGCCCGGGGAACCGCCCCGGCACTCCACCACCTAGCTGCAACAGCATGCCGCATCACCTCCACGACCAGGGGGCCCCACGCCGGCCAGCTGCCACGGCCAGCCGCGCCCCTAGCCGGCCCAGATCTGGCCCGGCCTCCCACGACTGTCGGAGCCCCTCACGCGGCCAGCGGCCAGCAGTGGCCCGCAGCCTGAAATGCCGAAGCCCGGAGATCTCCCGTGCGCTGCTCCCCGCGCTCGTCCTAGTCACCAAACGTCGGCGACGGCACGCCTCGACCGCGCCGCCAGGGGCCAGAAGCACCCCCGCACCCGCCGCACGCTGCCGCGCCTCCCAGCACGCCGACGCGCCGGCCGCACGGCGCTTCACCCGTCGTCCTTGAGCCGCGCCCGAGCGAGCTCCCTCTCGCCATGGACGCGGGACGGGAAGAAACGCCCCGCCGCCACCTTCCTTGGGGAGCGCGCGGCTTTGCCGGCCCCCCTCCGGCGGTGGCGAGGGAAGGGAGGAAGGTGGGGAGCCTAGGGCGGCGGCGGCTAGGGTTTCCCCCATGGTCGCCAGAGGAGGTCGACACAGGAGGGGGGGGGGGGGGTTCATCCACTTCTCGTCTTTGAGCTACAGAGGATCATGCGGTATTTCTCGGTAAAACTCTCCTTGTTTTCTTTAATTGTAGAGTACTACTGGCTATATTTTTGAGTAACAATGAGACGCGACGTTAGCGAGTGGACATTTGCATGCCTCACAAGACCACCGGAGACTTGCTTGGTTTACCAGGTCGTCGTCGTGGCTTTGTTAGGTCGTCGGATAGCTGATTTTGTTTCTGCGGTGGCTGTCAATTGCATGGCACGTCACCAGCCTTGACTAACCGTGGAAAAATGAGCCACTCAGGTCCGCCCACCATTATCTTCAGCACCTTGATCCGTATAGATGCCCACCATTATTTTAAAATAGAAAATTGCACAATCGCACTAGCACCTTCATCCATATAGACGGCTGCTCGAAAGTATATGGAAATGGAGGGACCGATGTCTATAAATACGGCCATCCGGGAAGCGCAATATGAAATACACAGCTGAAACTTATCATCACAAGGCCAGCCAGACTGAGCTCTGATGACTGATGGACTGATGGGGTTCTTGGCCAGAGCTGGGCGTTTCATGGTACTACTCCAGATCGCTCTCTTCACCGTCTCCGCGGTGATGATGACCGGTTCCTTGACTGTTTTTTAGAAAACAGGCAACAAGGCCCGACTTTAAATTAATAAAGCCACACGGTAACAAGGATTAGATACAGACTACTGGGCATTACAGCTTAGCCAGCACGAAGTTCACATAGCAGCACAAACATAAAGCAACAGATAGATCTCGGCAGCAGTGGCGGTGAAGTCCGCGCCCCTGACCCTCCCGAGGGACAGCCTACTTCTTCACACCGCCGGTGGAGGCTTCAACTGCACGTACAGCTCCCTTAGCTCGCGCGCCATCCAGCTTAGCCCCTCCTTTTCTCTTGCCTTGGCTTTTAGGCTCCACAGCTGCAAGAAAATAATGGTTTTGTAAATAATGTCAGCTGGGTTAGAAATAGTTTTCTGCTCAATCGCAAGCTTGTTGCGCACATGCCAAAGGGCCCAAGACTGGGCTAAAAAGAGCACCCACAGTAGCCTCCTAGGATAACCGGAAAAACCAGAGAGGATGGAATGGAACTGAGCAAAATTGGTAGGACACCAGTTGCACCCGAGCAGCTGGCGTAAGACGGACCAGGAAAACGTCGCCAAGGAGCAGGCGAAGAAGATGTGGCTAGCGTCCTCCGGAGCACCACACAAGGCACAGAGGCCATTGGAGGGACCATGTCTGGTGAGAATCTGTTGTCCCGACGGCAGCTTGTCAATGGCCAATTGCCAGGAGAAGATCTTAATTTTTAGCGGGAGCCTGGCTTCCCACATGTCCTTGGAATGGGCAACTGTCGCACCCTTCGAAAGCTGAGCGTACATCGATTTAACTGTGAACGAGCCATGTTGATCCAGGTGCCAAGAAACCTTGTCTTGACCAGTGCCAAGATGCACAGAAGTTAACAGTGCTTGCAGCTCCCCCCATTGGCGAGCTCCATCCGGATCCAGGGATCGGCGGAAGCGGACCTGCAGGGAATGATGCTGCAGGGCCTCAGCCACCGAGATGTCTTGATTGTCGCAGATGGCGAAGAGCGTGGGGAAGGAATCCATGATGGGCCCCCGCCCAATCCACCAATCTTTCCAAAAATTGGTGCGGAAACCATTCCGGACCTCATGCTTTGCGCCCACTTTGAATAGATGTTTGATTTTGTGCAAGCTTTTCCAGAACGGTGACCCATCGTGGCCCGAGCCCGAGAAGAGGTCAGATGCGTCAACATACTTGGCGCGGATGATACGGGCCCAAACCGTGTCCTCGTCCTGATAGAGCCTCCAAATCCATTTGAGGAGGAGAGCCAGGTTCATGTTCTTGGTATTAAGCAGGCCTAGGCCCCCCACCTCTTTGGGTCTGCAAACCGTTGGCCAATTTACAAGGTGATATTTCCTCTTGGGACCGGCCCCTTCCCAAAAGAACTTGGATCGATGAGAGTCGAACCTCGCGTGAATCCCATCGTGGAGGAGGAACGGACCCATCGCAAAAATGGGGAGATTGTCGAGGCGGGGAGTTAGACAAGATTAGCCTCCCCCGGAGGACAAAAGTCTACCCACCCGGGGTTCGATCTTGGCAGCCAGCTTTCGGACAAGGAACAGCCATTGCTCAAGCGTTAACTTCCGGTCCGAAATAGGCAGCCCTAAGTAGATGAACGGGAAGTTGCCTAGTTTGCGGTTCAGCTTGTTGGCAATGACGTTTCTTTCGCTGATACGCTGCCCCAGCACAAACACTTCACTCTTATGATAATTGATCTTGAGCCCGGACATATCTTCGAAGCACATCAGAAGGAATTTGAGGTTCGCGATATCCTCATCCGATCCCTGGATGAGGATAAGCGTGTCGTCGGCGTACTGAAGGTGCGTAATGCCCCCTGGCAGGAGATGTGGGACTAAACCATTGATGTGGCCGGCGGAAGCAGCGGCTGAAAGGATCACAGACAGCGCCTCCCCGATGAAATTGAAGAGCAGAGGGGAGAGGGGATCCCCCTGTCGGACCCCTCTCTTATTCCTAAAAAACGGCCCCACCTCGCCGTTGATGGAGATAGCAGTTTGTCCCCCGGAGACAAGTTGCGATATCCTGTGAATATACCCAGCATCAAAACCTTTGCAGCGAAGTACTTCCCCCAGGAAGTCCCAGTTAACCCGATCATACGCCTTTTCGAAGTCCAATTTGAGTAGCACCCCACTGTGCTTCCTCTTCCTGATATCGTGGATGATCTCCATCAGAGCCAGGGGACCATCCAGGATGTTTCTGCCCTTAATGAAGGCCGTTTGATTCGGGGAGATAATTCTATGAGCAATAGGATCAAGTCTGGAGGCGTAAGCCTTGGAGATGATCTTGAAGACTACATTGATCAGGGCAATCGGACGATATTGTGAGATATGTTCCGCCCCAGGAACTTTCGGAATGAGTGACAAGATACCAAAGTTAAGTCTTGCAATGTCAATGCGCCCCAGCACAAAGTCATTGAGGATATGCAAAATACCAAGCTTGACCTGAGGCCAAAAACGCTTGAAGAAAACAACCGGGAAGCCGTCCGGCCCTGGAGCGGTGTCGGTCTTCATCTCCTTGATAATGGACTCAAGCTCGGCTTCGGAGAAGGTGCAGGCCAGGCTCCCATTTTCCTCTTCGTAAACGCGGGCTTCCTCACCCCAAGAGGAAGGCGCCGGACCACACACCCTTGGAGCCGAGGAGCCGAGCGGTGCTCAGTAGAACTCATAAACGTGCTCTTGGATCGGCTTTAGGGTCCGAGATATCTCCATTGTCCGTCCTAAGCTTAGAGATATGGCACTTTCTTCTTCTCCCGTTAGCAACGGCATGAAAGTAAGCCGTGTTCGCGTCGCCCGCAGAGCCCACCTAACTCGCCGCGTTGACGCCGGTGTTCTTCCTCCAATTTGTAAATATGGAGAAGTCTGCTCCTCCAAGTGGTACCTTGAGGCCCAAGCATCCTCGTCCGGAGCTCGTGGCGTCGGCCGAGCACGTCCAGTTCCGCGATCTGGGTCAGCAAAGCAGCTTTCTCGGCCTTGGTGTCCCTACCCAGGTTCTGATTCCAGCCTCTGAGGAATTGTCTAAGCCCTGTAGACATAAAGTTCCACCAATCAATGATGTCACGTCCGCCCACCTTGGTCAGCAATCTCTCCCACGAGTGCTGAACTAAGGGGACGAACCCTTGGCGCTCAAACCAGCTTGTCTCGAAGAAAAATCTGTTAGAACGCACCGGAAAACCCTCAAGATCAGTGGTTCCGCGGCAGTGGTGCGCGACATCAATGGTTAGTGCTTCCCAACTGTTGGTTTCATTTCATCCTCTTCGTCCTCATCTCCTCCTTGAAATGCTAGCGCTCTGTACTTATAACGACTAAAAATCCATTGATGCTATGTGTATTTCTTTCCAGGTGGTACTCTGGACCCTAACCGTCCTGTGTGTGTCAACGGACCGTGCAGACCTGGTGAACCCTACATCCCTCGTCCTCGTCCATGCCGCACAATCTACGGGTGCCGTGACCAACCCCCCTCTCCCTAATAATGGAAGCAAGGATACAGCCTTTATGCATGCTTCGTACCAGTACAGGTTACTGCAGTGTACTGAAACGACTGTAGTATCCCCTCCTATGTGTGCTTACATCTTTAATACTCTGAATAAAACAGGAAGCATGCCCGGCCATGAAATTATTGTATGAACATGGAAGTACAATTCCGAATCTACAAGAGACGGAGTAACTCAGCCTCCTCAGTTTTGTTGGCTTTTTTTTCCGATAAAGAGCGCTTTCATTACTTTCAGAAAAAAGTATTACACCCGGCCTCTGCATAAATTTTAGGGCACGAATAAACAAAATTTTAGGGCATAAAGATTGTAATGAGTAGATACAAACACGTACAGTTCACCGGTATCTACAAAAGCAGTTGCACACAGCTCTAGCAAGTGTTAGGGCAATATGCTTGTTGTATTACCAGGGGGCCAAAGGCCACAATATATATTACATGTACAGGTGCAAATATGTAGGAAGCCCCCTAACATATGGGGAAACTACAATATCTTTACTATTAAATTCCTATGCGACCGTGGTACGTCGTCAGCTCTTTTGCCTCGCAGCCCCCCAAAAATTGTGTAATCAGCCCGCGGTCCAACTCCATCAGACTTCCACTCACGCACGAGAAAAAACAGCGCCCCAACGAGGCAACGAGATCCCCGCCGCCCCCAACCGTGCGCCGGCTGGATCGGCACCACCGCCAGTAAGCTGCCTCAACGAATCCTCACAGCTAGCCCTCGGTCGCCGGTCCAGCCCGGAACTTCCTCGGTCGTCGGAGCAGCGAGCGCGCACAACGTCGGGGATGGCCTATTCCCCGCCGTTCACCCGACGCCGCCACCACCGCTGGGAGTCGGCCCCGGACAACGCCACTGCAGGTCCCTCGGCGTCCTCGTGCAGTCGTTCGTCCGATGCCGCCACCACCGCTGGGAGTCGGCCCCGGACAACGCCACTGCAGGTCCCTCGGCGTCCTCGTGCAGCCGTTCGTCCGATCTGCTGCGTCGCGGGTAAGCACGGCGGCAACACAGTTCCTGTCGAGGACACACTCGCTCCGGAGGGTCTCGACGCTGGAACCCGCTGCTTGAAAATCTGGGAGATGTAGACAGGATTTCGTGGTCGTTCTACCTCCGGCCAACACCGTCGAAGCTTCGAGATGTCCTCTTCCTTGGCACAGGACCACGCCGGACGATGTAGCTCTGTTTTGCCTAGAAACCGCCCAACACCGCACCTTTGCTCCGCCCGCCTCCGCTCCTCACAAGAACTACTGCCGACGAAGAACCAAGAAGAGATTACGGACATGTATTTTAAGAAGAGAATGTCCAATCGGATAGAGAATTTTGAGGAAGAAGGCCGATCTACATGGACCTGGAGAGAAAGGGGATTTTTCTGCCGATGTGTGTGGAGAGAAAGGAAAGATTTTTCCGTCTGTGTTGACTAGGTCGAGTTGTGTAGGTCCCATCATTTTGTGGCTGCCTGGACACACGCTGTTACAGTGGTACCAGAAAAATATTAGTTAAGATTTGTTAGCCAAACATTAGTTAAGGAATTAATTGAGTGCAAAATCGTGGAGATTTAATCATAATATAATGATGTTATTACATCTCAGAAGAATATAATGATATTATTGACCATCTAGCATGAACCTTGATCCAGTCCAGCAAAAACATTGCACCCGTCCTACTAAATTTACTGATTATCCATGTTCAAATAAGATAGATGTGACAGCCTACAGATTGAAAACGGAAAAAACAAAAGAGGAAAATCGAGGAGAAAAAGGCCGGATGTAATTTATTTCATGTATAGAAGGACTTGTTAGAATATACATGTGCAAGTAAGACCGACGTGATGGCTTCCCCATCTAAGAAAATATAATTCTTAGGTAAACGAAGTTTCGGCGTATGCGATGAAGCCTTTGAATCAAAGAAAAAAAGTTCATGTGGTCACTTCGTCCAACGTGGAGATATCTGTTTGGAAGGAACGAAAACCCGGACACGCATCAAGATGTTGGTAGTACAAAATTCAAGAATGGTGATTGCAGAAAAATACAAAAAAATACAAACTCGAGCATGTTTTAATTTGAAAGACGAGAAATTTCGCATGAGCATGTTATAATTTGAATGAACAAGAAAGACATAGTTCCCATGATAATATATGCTCCAATAGTAAAGAAAATATAATTACTTTTCTAAAACATTAGACTCAACGTTTCGTCTACCGTAGCAACGCACGGGTATTGTGCTAGTACATATATATACATCTAACACCCCCCTCAAACTCATGGTGGATCTACAACACTGAGTTTGGAGAGTAAGAAATCATGCTGCGCTCGAGTCTGTGCCTTCGTAAAGAAATCCGCCAACTGCAAATCTGAAGGCACATAATGAACCGCAACAACATCATCCTGCACCAGAGCACGTGTATAAAAAGCATCAACACCAATATGCTTGGTCAGCTCATGCTTGACCGGATCACGTGCAATACCGATAGCACCTGTACTGTCAGACAAAAGTGGAGTGGGTGTCGTAACAGAGACCCCAAAATCTGCAAGCAACCACCGTAACCAGGTCACCTCAGCAATCAACAAAGCCATAGCCCGCAACTCAGCCTCAACACTCGAACGGGAAACTGCTACCTGTTTCTTCGTCTTCCAAGCAACAAGCGAACCACCAAGAAACACACAGTAAGCAGAAAGTGAACGACGATCCGTAGGATCACTCGCCCACGTAGCATCCGAGTAGCACTGGAGCTGGAGAGAGCTGGAACGGGGAAAGAAAAGGCAACGAGTGATCGTGCCACGAAGATAATGAAGAACACGGAGGAGATGACTGTAGTGAACAGTGGTAGGAGCTGAGACAAACTGACTCGGAATATGAACAGGATAAGAAATATCAGGACACGTGACAGCAAGATAAACAAGACTCCCAACAAGATGACGATAACGAGTGGGATCTGGAAGAGGATCACCATCAGTAGGACGAAGCCTAACATTAAGCTCCATAGGAGTATCAACCGTGCGCTCATCCCAAAGAGTAGCACGAGCAAGAAGATCCTGAATGTACTTTTCCTGAGAGATAGAAAAGCCATCAGAAGTGGAGGAAATCTCAATGCCAAGAAAATAGCGAAGAGGACCAAGATCAGTCATAAGAAACTAATCGCGAAGACGAGCCTTGACAAAGGCAATATACTCAGGATCATCACCAGTAATGATCATATCATCAACATAGAGAAGAAGAAGAGTGCGTCCACGAGAAGAAGTGTGAACGAAAAGTGATGGATCATGAAAACTAGGAGACAAACCAACATCAGTCACCACAGAGGCGAAACGCTCAAACCAGGCACGAGGGGCCTATTTCAGACCATAGAGAGAACGTCGAAGACGACAAACCATCCCATCGGGGACAGAATACCCAGGAGGGGGCTGCATGTAAACCTCCTCACTCAACTCGCCATTAAGAAAAGCGTGCTGAACATCGAGCTGGGACACGGACCAGCGTCGAACAGAAGCAACAACAAGAAGAGTACGCACATTTGTTATATGAGCCACAGGAGCAAAAGTCTCATCATAGTCACGGTCGTGCTCCTTCTGAAAGCCACGAGCCACAAGACGCGCTTTATAGCGCTCAAGAGATCCATCAGAGCGGGTCTTAATTTTATAGACCCACTTACACGTGATAGGACGAACACCAGAAGGGGGAGAAACAAGATCCCAGGTGCCAGTGCGCTCAAGCGCAACGATCTCCTCAGCCATGGCAAGCTGCCATTCAGGATGACGCTCGGCATCCCGATAAGAAGTCGGCTCGGAGACGAAAGAGAGACCATATTGACTAGGAGAGTAACGGGCTGGAGCACGACGCTGACGAACAGGCCGTGAAGGAGGGAGCTTGATACGTCTCAAACGTATCTATAATTTCTTATGTTCCATGCTAGTTTTATGACAATACTCACATGTTTTACATACACTTTATATCATTTTGATGCATTTTCCGGTACTAACCTATTAACAAGATGCCGAAGCGCCGGTTCTCGTTTTCTGCTGTTTTTGGTTTCAGAAATCCTATACAGGAAATATTCTCGGAATTGGACGAAAAAAAGCCCACGGCCCTATTTTCCACGGAGGATTCCAGAACACCGAAGAAGAGTCGGAGGCGGCCAGCAGGGGGGCCACCCCATACGGCGGCGCGGCCCAGCCCCCTGGCGCGCCCAGGTATGGGGAGGCCACCCCCTGGCTCCCCGGACGCTGCCTCTTCGCCTATATAATCCTTCGTATCGGAAAACCCTAGTACCGAGATCCACGATACGAGAAAAGTTACTGAGACGCCGCCGCCGTCAACCCCATCTCGGGGGGTTCTGAAGATCACCTCCGGCACCCTGCCGAAGAGGGGAATCATCACCGGAGGGCTCTACATCACCATGCCAGCCTCCGGACTGATGCGTGAGTAGTTCATCCTTGGACTATGGGTCCATAGCAGTAGCTAGATGGTTGTCTTCTCCTATTATGCCATCATGTTTAGATCTTGTGAGCTGCCTATCATGATCAAGATCATCTATTTGTAATGCTACATGTTGTGTTTGTTGGGATCCGATGAATATGGAATACTATGTCAAGTTGATTATCGATCTATCAAATATGTGTTGTTTATGATCTTGCATGCTCTCCGTTGCTAGTAGAGGCTCGGCCAAGTTGATACTTGTAACTCCAAGAGGGGGTATTTATGCTAGATAGTGGGTTCATACCTCCATTGAATGCGGGACGATGATGAGAAAGTTCTAAGGTTGTGGATGTGCTGTTGCTACTAGGGATAAAACATCAATGTTTTGTCTAAGGATATTTGTATTGTTTACATTACGCACAGTACTTAATGAAATTGTATGTTGTTTGCAACTTAATACTGGAAGGGGAGCGGATGCTAACCCGAAGGTGGACTTTTTAGGCATAGATGCATGCTGGATAGCGGTATGTTCTTTGTCGTAATGCCCTAAGTAAATCTCATAGTAGTCATCATGATATGTATGTGCATTGTTATGCCCTCTCTATTTGTCAATTGCCCAACTGTAATTTGTTCACCCAACATGTTATTTATCTTATTGGAGAGACACCACTAGTGAACTATGGACCCCGGTCCATTCTTTTACATCTGAAATACAACCTACTGCAATCATTGTTCTCTGTTTTTCTTTGAAAGCAAACATCATTCTCCACACCATACGTTTAATCATTTGTTTTCAGCAAGCCGGTGAGATTGGCAACCTCACTGTTAAGTTGGGGCAAAGTATCTTGATTGTGTTGTGCAGGTTCCACGTTGGCGCCTGAATCCCTGATGTTGCGCCGCACTACACTGCTTCACCAACAACCTTCACTTGGCCTTCATCTCCTACTGGTTCGATAACCTTGGTTTCTTACTGAGGGAAAACTCGCTGTTGTACGCATCACACCTTCCTCTTGGGGTTCCCAACGGACGTGTGTTTCACGCGTCATCAGAGCTCATCAGCAGAAGACAACTCATCAGAAGAAGAGGAGGAAGGGACAGCATCGGAAGGATCCGAAGCCGCAGAACGGGGAGTACTAGGGGGACTAGACGGAGGAGAGGATGGTGCCGAAGGAGGCCCATCAGAACTAGGAGGAGGAGGAGAAGGGACAGTAGGGGGTGCATCCGGAAAAAGAAGAAAAGAGATATCTGATGGCGTGTAAGACACACGTCCGTTGGGAACCCCAAGTGGAAGGTGTGATGCGCACAGCAACAAGTTTTCCCTCAGTAAGAAACCAAGGTTATCGAACCAGTAGGAGTCAAGGAACACGTGAAGGTTGTTGGTGGCGGAGTGTAGTGCGGCGCAACACCAGGGATTCCGGCGCCAACGTGGAACCTGCACAACACAATCAAAGTACTTTGCCCCAACGTAACAGTTAGATTGTCAATCTCACCGGCTTGCTGTAAACAAAGGATTAAATGTGTAGAGTGGAAGATGATGTTTGTTTGCGAAGAACAGTAAAGAACAAGTATTGCAGTAGATTGTATTTCAGATGTAAAGAATGGACCGGGGTCCACAGTTCACTAGTGGTGTCTCTCCCATAAGATAAATAGCATGTTGGGTGAACAAATTACACTTGGGCAATTGACAAATAGAGAGGGCATAACAATGCACATACATATCACGATGACTACTATGAGATTTAATCAGGGCATTACGACAAAGTACATAGACCGCTATCCAGCATGCATCTATGCCTAAAAAGTCCACCTTCGAGTTATCATCCGAACCCCTTCCGATATTAAGTTGCAAACAACGTGACAATTGCATTAAGTATGGTGCATAATGTAATCAACACAAATATCCTTAGACAAAGCATCGATGTTTTATCCCTAGTGGCAACGAGCACATCCACAACCTTAGAACTTTCCGTCAGCTGTCCCGCATTCAATGGAGGCATGAACCCACTATCGAGCATAAACACTCCCTCTTGGAGTTACAAGTATCAACTTGGCCAGAGCCTCTACTAGCAACGGAGAGCATGCAAGAACATAAACAACATATATATGATAGATTGATAATCAACTTGACATAGTATTCCATATTCAACGGATCCCAACAAACACAACATGTAGCATTACAAATAGACGATCTTGATCATGATAGGCAGCTCACAAGATCTAACATGATAGCACAATGAGGAGAAGACAACCATCTAGCTACTGCTATGGACCCATAGTCCAGGGGTGAACTACTCACACATCAATCCGGAGGCGATCATGGTGATGAAGAGTCCTCCGGGAGATGATTCCCCTCTCCGGCAGGATACCGGAGGCGATCTCCTGAATCCTCCGAGATGGGATTGGCGGCGGCGGCGTCTCTGGAAGGTTTTCCGTATCGTGGCTCTCGGTACTGGGGTTTTCACGACGAAGGCTTTAAGTAGGCGGAAGGGTAGGGTTGGAGGCGGCGCGAGGGCCCCACACCATAGGGCGGCGCGGGCCCACCCTTGGCCACGCGGCCCTATGGTGTCGGCGCCTCGTCGCCCCACTTCGTAATCCTTTCGATCTTCTGGAAGCTTCGTGGAAAAATAAGACCCTGGGGGTTGATTTCGTCCAATTCCGAGAATATTTCCTTTGTAGGATTTCTGAAACCAAAAATAGCAAGAAACGACAGAATCGGCTCTTCGGCATCTCGTCAATAGGTTAGTGCCGCAAAATGCATAATAATGACATAAAGTGTGTATAAAACATGTGAGTATCATCATAAAAGTAGCATGGAACATAAGAAATTATAGATACGTTTGAGACGTATCAAGCATCCCCAAGCTTAGTTCCTACTCGCCCTCGAGTAGGTAAACGATAACAAGGATAATTTCGAAGTGACATGCTATCATAATCTTGATCAATACTATTGTAAAGCATATGAGATGAATGCAGCGATTCGAAGCAATGGTAAAGACAATGAGTAAACAACTGAATCATATAGCAAAGACTTTTCATGAATAATACTTTCAAGACAAGCATCAATAAGACTTGCATAAGAGTCAACTCATAAAGAAATAAATTCTTAGTAGAAAGCTTTGAAGCAACACAAAGGAAGATATAAGTTTCAGCGGTTGCTTTCAACTTCAACATGTTTATCTCATGGATAATTGTCAACACAAAGTAATATAACAAGTGCAATAGGTGAACATGTAAGAATCAATGCACACAGTTGATACAAGTGTTTGCTTCTAAGAGAAAGAAGTAGGTAAACTGACTCAACAATAAAGTAAAAGATAGGCCCTTCGGAGAGGGAAGCATAGATTACTATTTTTGTGCTCGAGCTTTTCATTTTGAAAACATAGAAACAATTTTGTCAACGGTAGTAATAAATCATATGTGTTATGTATAAGACATCTTATAAGTTGCAAGCCTCATGCATAGATTACCAATAGTGCTCGCACCTTGTCCTAATTAGCTTGGATTAACACGGATTATGATTGCATAACATATGTTTCAACCAAGTGTCACAAAGGGGTACCTCTATGCCGCCTGTACAAAGGTCTAAGGAGAAAGATCGCATTTGATTTCTTTTTTTTGATTATTCTCAACTTAGACATCCATACCGGGACAACATAGACAACAGATAATGGACTCCTCTTTAATGCATAAACATTCAACAACAGATAATATTCTCATAAGAGATTGAGGATTAATTGTCCAAACTGAAACTTCCACCATGATTCATGGCTTTAGTTAGCGGCCCAATGTTCTTCTCTAACAATATGCATACTCAAACCATTTGATCATGAAAATCTCCCTTACTTCAGACAAGACGAACATGCATAGCAACTCACATGATATTCAACAAAGGTGTAAAAGTTGACGGCGTTCCCAGAAACATGGTTACCGCTCAACAAGCAACTTATAAGAAATAAGATACATAGCTACATATTCTTCACCACAATAGTTTTTAAGGCTATTTTCCCATGAGCTATATATTGCAAAGACAAAGAATAGAATTTTAAAGGTAGAACTCAAGTAATTTACTTTGGAATGGCGAGAGAAATACCATGTAGTAGGTAGGTATGGTGGACACAAATGACATAGTTTTTGGCTCAAGGATTTGGATGCACGAGAAGAATTCCTCTCAATACAAGGCTAGGCTAGCAAGGTTGTTTGAAGAAAACTCAAGTATAAAATGGTACAGCAAAACTTACATAAGAACATATTGCAAGCATTATAAGACTCTACGCTGTCTCCTTGTTGTTCAAACACCTTAACCAGAAAATATCTAGACTCTAGAGAGACTAATCATGCAAACCAAATTTTAACAAGCTCTATGTAGTTCTTCATTAATAGGTGCAAAGTACATGATTCAAGAGCTTAAACATGATCTATATGAGCACAACAATTGCCAAGTATCAAATTATTCAAGATATTATACCAATTTACCACATGAAGCATTTTCTGTTTCCAACCATATAACAAAGAACGAAGCAGTTTCAACCTTCGCCATGAACATTAAAAGTATAGCTAAGAACACATGTGTTCATATGCAACAGCGGAGCGTGTCTCTCTCCCACACAAGGAATGCTAGGATCCGATTTTATTCAAACAAAAACAAAAACAAAAGCAAATAGACGCTCCAAGTAAAGCACATAAGATGTGACGGAATAAAAATATAGTTTCACTAGAGGTGACCTGATAAGTTGTCGATGAAGAAGGGATGCCTTGGGCATCCCCAAGCTTAGATGCTTGAGTCTTCTTAAAATATGCGGGGATGAACCACGGGGGCATCCCCAAGCTTAGACTTTTCACTCTTCTTGATCATATTGTATCATCCTCCTCTCTTGACCCTTGAAAACTTCCTCCACACCAAACTCAAAACAAACTCATTAGATGGTTAGTGCATAATCGAAAATTCATATATTCAGAGGTGACATAATCATTCTGAGAGTGGATTCGGTAACCAGGTGTATAGGTGTGCACCCTTCCTGCAACGTTGGATTGGCTTTAAGATTCTGATCTCACAGACGGAGATCAAACGGCGTGGAATCTGCTTTTCCACATGATTTTTGTCTTACCCCATTGTCTGATATGAGCATGTGGGTCACAGGTGCAAAGCAAGGTCCCACTTATGTCACGGAAGAACCAAGACATACATGCACGCTAGTAAATTAGATTACTTTTCTAGTCCGCGTGAAAGTAGTCGCCGTGCAAACAGCGAACACTTCACCGCGATGGAGGCCGCTCTGTCTTCTCGTCCCCATTATCCTCGAGCAGAGAAATTGATGAATCGGTCAAATTTTGGTATTATCTGGTTGGACCTCGTATGAAGAAACGTGAACGGTTGGGTCAAAGAAGCATCCCACATGTTAAAGAAGCATCCCACACGTTGCACTAACGACATAAGACACGCGTCCGTTCCTGGTTTCGCTTGCGCACCTACCCACATGTATGCTGTCGGCCAGGCAGGGCAAAAGAAAATGTCTAAAAAAAAGCAGCGCACATGTACTACACAGAGCAGCCTTCACATGTTCGTTGTTGGTCTTTCAGTATACTTCCTCCGGCTCCCTCGTCGACTCGCTCCTGCTGATACAGTCGAGGTTCTACGGTGTACCGTCATACTGGAGCAAAAGGGGTACTACTACGTTTGCCTTTTTTAGCTGAAAAATTCATGTGACCACACACACGATATGCATACCTCGTGACAGGAAGCAATGATTGCTTCATCCATCGTTTCTACTACTGCCTAGTTCTGACAAGACGTGGCTAGGCCTTGCTTTGCACCCGTGACCCCATGTCCGTGTACTCCTCCTTAACGTCTTGCCGAACGCCGTTAGCCACGTGTCAAACAAGTAGGGGGAGCTCACCTACACACCTGGTCACCAAGGTTTATCCCTAATCATTCTTAACACTTCTGGACATTGCACAAAGCTACTGAAAGTTAATGGAACAAAGAAATCCATCAAACATAGCAAAACAGGCAATGCGAAATAAAAGGCAGAATCTGTCAAAACAGAACAGTCCGTAAAGACGAATTTTTCTGGGGCACTTAACTTGCTCAGATGAAAATGCTCAAATTGAATGAAAGTTGCGTACATATCTGAGGATCACGCACGTAAATTGGCAGATTTTTCTGAGTTATTTACAGACGGGGCTGCTAAATTTCGTGACAGCAAGAAATCTGTTTCTGCGCAGTAATCCAAATCTAGTATTGACTTTACTATCAAAGACTTTACTTGGCACAACAATGCAATAAAATGAGAGGCTGCTACAGTAGTAACAACTTCCAAGACGCAAATATAAAACAAAAGTGCAGAAGTAAAATAATGGGTCGTCTCCCATAAGCGCTTTTGTTTAACGCCTTTCAGCTAGGCGCAGAAAGTGTGAATCAAGTATTATCAAGAGATGAAGCATCAACATCATAATTTGTTCTAATAATAGAATCATAAGGTAACTTCATCCTCTTTCTAGGGAAGTGTTCCATACCTTTCTTGAGAGGAAATTGATACTTAATATTACCTTCCTTCATATCAATAGTAGCACCAACAGTTCGAAGAAAAAGGTCTTCCCAATATAATGGGACAGGATGCATTGCATTCAATGTCCAAGACAACAAAATCAACGGGGACAAGGTTATTGTTAACTGTAATGCGAACATTATCAATCCTCCCCAAAGGTTTCTTTATAGCATGATCAGCAAGATTAACATCCAAATAACAATTTTTCAATGGTGGCAAGTCAAGCATATCATAGATTTTCTTAGGCATAACAGAAATACTTGCACCAAGATCACATAAAGCATTATAATCAAAATCATTGACCTTCATCTTATTGATGGGCTCCCAACCATCTTCTAACTTCCTGGGAATAGAAGTTTCAAGTTTTAGTTTCTCCTCTCTAGCTTTTATGAGAGCATTTGTAATATGTTTTGTAAAGGCCAAATTTATAGCACTAGCATTGGGACTTTTAGCAAGTTTTTGTAAGAACTTTATAACTTCAGAGATATGACAATCATCAAAATCTAAATCATTATGATCTACAGCAATGGGATCATTTTCCTCAATATTTTGAAAAATTTCAGCAGTTTTATCACAAACAGTTTCAGCAGTTTCAGACAATTTTGCACGCTTTGCACTAGGAGTAGAAACATTGCTAACACCAATTATTTTATCATTGATAGTAGGAGGTTTAGCAACATGTGAAGCATCAACATTACTAGTGGTGGTAATAGTCCAAACTTTAGCTACATTATTCTCTTTAGCAAGTTTTTCGTTTTCTTCTCTTTCCCACCTAGCATGCAATTCAGCCATCAATCTAATATTTTCCTTAATTCGAACTTGGATGGTGTTTGCTGTAGTAACAATTTTATTATCTTTATCTTCATTAGGCATAACTTTCAATTTTAAAAGATCAACATCAAAGGCAAGACTATCAACCTTAGAAGCAAGAACATCAATTTTACCAAGCTTTTTCTCAACAGATTTGTTAAAAGCAGTTTGTGTACTAATAAATTCTTTAAGCATGGCTTCAAGACCAGGGGGTACACTCCTATTATTGTTGTAAGAATTCCCATAAGAATTACCATAACCATTACCATTATTAGAAGGATATGGCCTATAGTTATTACCAGAATTATTCCTATAAGCATTGTTGTTGAAATTATTATTTTTAATGAAGTTCACATCAACTTGTTCTTCTTGGGCAACCAATGAAGCTAAAGGAACATTATTAGGATCAACATTAGATCTACCATTCACAAGCATAGACATAATAGCATCAATCTTATCACTCAAGGAGGAGGTTTCTCCAACAGAATTTACCTTCTTACCTTGTGGAGCCCTTTCAGTGTGCCATTCAGAGTAATTGATCATCATATTATCAAGAAGCTTTGTTGCCGCCTGATGTCTACGCACGCTTCTATTCCTGTAGACAGTGTTGGGCCTCCAAAAGCAGAGGTTTGTAGAACAGCAGCAAGTTTTCCTTAAGTGAATCACCCAAGGTTTATCGAACTCAGGGAGGAAGAGGTCAAAGATATCCCTCTCAAGCAACCCTGCAATCACGATACAAGAAGTCTCTTGTGTCCCCAACACACCTAATACACTTGTCAGATGTATAGGTGCACTAGTTCGGCGAAGAGATAGTGAAATACAAGTGGTATGAATGAATATGAGCAGTAGTAACGGCGCCAGAAAATAGCTTGCCGGCGTGCAGTTGATAGTAGTAATATTGCAGGAAGTAAAGATGCAGTAAAACAGTGAATAAGCGATGATTGCAGTATTTGGAAACAAGGCCTAGGGATCATACTTTCACTAGTGGACACTCTCAACATTGCAATCATAATTGAATATAAATATAAGCACTTCACTATGCTATTCTGAATTATTCTCTGGCAAGATAACGAACACTAATTCATCATGTAGGCAAACCTTAAAGATGTATTCCCAAGTACTAATAAACACCCCACGCTGTCACTGTGAGCATTCATAGGAGGTACTAACACACCACAATTTCATAGAGACATCCAACTCAAATCATAACTCGGTGAATAAGTATTCTGTGAAATATAGCCTAAGAGACCCACACGGTGCACACACTGTCACCTTTACACACGTGGGACAAGGAGTCTCCGGAGATCATATAAGTAAAATCCACTTGAATAGCATAACGACATCTAGATTACAAGCTCATCATATGGATCTCAATCATGTAAGACAGTTCATGAGATCATTGTATTGAAGTACATAGGAGAGAGATTAACCACATAGCTACCGGTACAGCCCTTAGCCTCGATGGAGAACTACTCCCTCCTCATGGGAGACATCAGCGTTGATGGAGATGGCGGTGGTGTCGATGGAGATGCCTTCCGGGGGCACTTCCCCGTCCCGGCGGCGTGCGGGAACGGAGACTTCTGTCCCCCAGATCTTGGCTTCGCGATGGCGGCGGCTCTGGAAGGTTTCTCGTACCGTGGCTTTTCCGTATCGAAGCTTTAGGTCAGGGGGCTTCTTATAGGCGAAGAGGCGGAGTCGGAGGGGTTACGGAGCCACCACACAACAGGGGGGCGCCCCCCGGGCCGCGCCGCCATGGCGTGTGGGGCCCCTGGGCCTCCCCTCTGGTCCCTCTTCGGTGTTCTGGAAGCTTCGTGAAAATATAAGATCGTGGGCCTTGATTTCGTCCAATTTCGAGAATATTTCCTTACTAGGATTTCTGAAACCAAAAACAGCGAGAAAACGAGAGCGGCACTTCGGCATCTTGTCAATAGGTTAGTTCCGGAAAATGCATAAATATGACATATAATGTGTATAAAACATGTGAGTATCATCATAAAAGTAGCATGAAACATAAGAAATTATAGATACGTTTGAGACGTATCAAGCATCCCCAAGCTTAGTTCCTACTCGCCCTCGAGTAGGTAAACGATAACAAGGATAATTTCTGAAGTGACATGCTATTATGATCTTGATCATACTATTGTAAAGCATATGAGATGAATGCAGCGATTCGAAGCAATGGCAAAGATAATGAGTAAACAAATGAACCATATAACAAAGACTTTTTATGAATAGTACTTTCAAGACAAGCATCAATAAGTCTTGCATAAGAGTTAACTCATAAAGCAATAGATTCTTAGTAGAAAGTTTTGAAGCAACACAAAGGAAGATATAAGTTTCAGCAATTGCTTTCAACTTGTAACATGTATATCTCATGGATAATTGTCAACATAAAGCAATATAACAAGTGCAATAGGTAAACATGTAAGAATCAATGCACACAGTTGACACAAGTGTTTGCTTCTAAGATAGAAAGAAGTAGGTAAACTGACTCAACAATAAAGTAGAAGATAGGCCCTTCGCAGAGGGAAGCATGGATTACTATATTTGTGCTAGAGCTTTTCATTTTGAAAACATGAAAACAATTTTGTCAACGGTAATAATAAAGCATATGTGTTATGTATAAGACATCCTATAAGTTGCAAGCCACATGCATAGTATACCAATAGTGCTCGCACCTTGTCCTAATTAGCTTAGATTAACATGGATTATCATTGCATAGCATATGTTTCAACCAAGTGTCACAAAGGGGTACCTCTATGCCGCCTGTACAAAGGTCTAAGGAGAAAGCTCGCATTGGATTTCTCGCTTTTGATTATTCTCAACTTAGACATCCATACCGGGACAACATAGAAAACAGATAATGGACTCCTCTTTTAATGCATAAGCATTTAACAACAGATAATATACTCATAAGAGATTGAAGATTGATTGTCCAAACTGAAACTTCCACCATGAATCATGGCTTTAGTTAGCGGCCCAATGTTCTTCTCTAACAATATGCATACTCAAACCATTTGATCATGAAAATCGCCCTTACTTCAGACAAGACGAACATGCATAGCAACTCACATGATATTCAACAAAGGTGTAATAGTTGATGGCGTCCCCAAAAGCATGGTTACCGCTCAACAAGCAACTTATAAGAAATAAGATACATAGCTACATATTCTTCACCACAATAGTTTTTAAGGCTATTTTCCCATGAGCTATATATTGCAAAGACAAAGAATGAAATTTTAAAGGTAGCACTCAAGCAATTTACTTTGGAATGGCAGAGAAATACCATGTAGTAGGTAGGTATGGTGGACACAAATGGCATAGTATTTGGCTCAAGGATTTGGATGCACGAGAAGAATTCCTCTCAATACAAGGCTAGGCTAGCAAGGTTGTTTGAAGCAAACTCAAGTATAAAACGGTGCAGCAAAGCACACATATGAACATATTGTAAGTATTATAAGACTTTACATCGTCTCCTTGTTGTTCAAACACCTTAACCAGAAAATATCTAGACTCTAGAGAAACCAATCATGCAAACCAAATTTTAACAAGCTCTATGTAGTTCTTCATTAATAGGTGCAAAGTACATGATGCAAGATCTTAAACATGATCTATATGAGCACAATAATTGCCAATTATCAAATTATTCAAGACATTATACCAATTACCACATGCAGCATTTTCTGATTCCAACCAAATAATAATGAACGAAGCAGTTTCAACCTTCGCCATGAACATTAAAAGTATAGCTAAGAACACATGTGTTCATACGAAACAACGGAGCGTGTCTCTCTCCCACACAAGCATGTATTTATTCAGAGAATGAAAATAACAAAATGAAAATAAAAGCACACAGACGCTCCAAGTAAAGTACTCCCTCCGTCACGTAAAAGATGTCGCAGCCGACATTTTACAGAAAACCCCTCTAGTTTTCCCCGACAAAGCCCGCACTCCGCCATCTTCTCCAATCCCCTCCGCCGCGTCGTCTCCTGCGTCCCCACCTGCTCCGCCGCTCACTCTCCGGCCACCGCGCCCTCGCATGGCAACTCTGCTGCGCCTCCTCCCGGTCCTCCACTGCTCCCTCCTCACGCTCCCTAATCCCGGTCCTCTCCCTCGGGCTTCAATCGGCGCATCCACTCCCCTGTCCTAAAAATGGATGCTTTTGAGGTGACACGGTGGCTCCTCCACCACGGCTTCGCCTCGGAGCAGCGGCGGGGGTGAGCTTCTCACGCCGCGACGCTCGATGGGGGGAAGAGCGCATCAGGAAGCCCGCCGCTGATGCTTCGCTGCTCCTCCAGTGGTTTATTCCTTGGTTTCCCTACTGCGGATTGAGACGGCCGCGTCACGGGCGCCATGTCCGGCCTCTCCCGTGCCGTCCTCAAATAGGTGAGTGAGCCGCTCTGCTGCTACCTCGAGTTTCCGCTGGTGAATGTGGTGTAATCGATCCTTTGCCAATCGATTCAAGGTTTGGGCGATTGCTTACTCCAAGCTGCAGGGATTCGTCGGTTTTGGTGAGTTCGCGGCCGCGATGCAGGTTTGCCCACCCTTCCCCTCTTCGTTTAGGCGCATCATAGCTAGTTCCCGAATCTACGCTGCTGGTACTTCAAGATGTGACTGAGCGATGTTGATGGTATCCTCTACTCCAATCTGCAGCTCGTGTCTCTGCCGCGAGCGATGAATGAGATCGCAGGACCTACTGTGGTCTGTATGGTGTTAGAAATCATTCAGTTAAGGAAAGCATGATGTTCATTTTCTAAAAATTAGTCAATTTCTTTTCTCTACAGCTACATAACTGAAGGAAGAGAGACAAAAACAGCAGAGGAAGATACACAAGAACAGCTAGATAATCTGATCACCCATTTCTCCACATTAACAGGAATGAACAGCATGAATAACTCAATATTAAGCTTGTGCATATAATTTTGCATACCTTAGTTTTCCTGTTAAGATAAGCTTGTGCATAAGTTTTCTTGTTAACATAGGCACTATAATCTTGGCGTATGATACACACGAGTACACACAGAAAAAATAGTCATTTATGTGAACTTAGACTAGAAACCAGTATAAGAGTTCGCACACCTTACTATGAACTCTTGTAAAGTCAGTTTGCCATGACATATCAGTATAAGAGTAACTGATGTTTGGAAATGTCTCTGTGTATTTGTGTTGTGCACTGGGGGACAATGGAATTCAGGCGGCAGCTTCGACAAGGAGACTGAGCCGATAACAATCGAGCAGTACCTCTTGAGGTGGATGTGGGAATTCCTGAACTATGCTTGGTTGCAAATATATCAGAGACAGGGGACTCGTCTAATTCTTCACCAACCGTGTCAATTCAGTCCCAGACCGACAGTGAAAGTCAGGCTTCTGCTTCGCAGCTGACAAGAACATGCACAAGAATACTTGAAACTGAATTCTTCACCAACCGTGTCGCTAGAGTGACAAGTGATGATGGCAAACTTCAAAACAAGAACATGCAAAGGAATACTTGGAATTGTACTTGGAAGGGCATATTCACAGAAAAATGAAGGTACTGCAATTTTGTTTTATAAATACTAGTAAAGGTGCCCGTGCTTTGCAACGGAAGAGCAAAATTACGCTGTGATAAACCACAATCATCCGCTCCAACACCAGCTTTGCCTAGATCTTCACCGACGAGACGTCGACGTGGGTTGGGGAAGAGGCTGACGGACAAAAAAAGGATCAATCTTAGTCGCTCCCACCATCGTGAGTTCGCCAACAAATTACCATCAATTCAACTGATGTTAACGTGGGTTGGGTGAGAGGGCGTCGATAGAAAAAAGAAGAGGAGCGAATCTTCCTCTCTCCCACCGGCTTGTCAGTAACACCCCCCCCCCCCTCTTTCATTTTGCCACATCAAAATTTCCAGGACTCATTTATATGTATGCCTTTTTGTGTCTATTTCTTCCAACTTGTATTGCAAACTGTAGTGCTAGACAGGGAAAACCAAGCCTTTGTGGCAAATATTTGAAATACGATTGAGATGCATACTACCAGTGTGAAAAATGTTGGTATGTGCTTTTGATAGTACTGTATCTAGCCCTGTAAGACCTCTAATATATTCCTTTTAGGTCCTATAAACCAATATGTGCACACAATCAGAGGTGTCCCATCATTTGGAATTAGATGCAACATGCTCTGAAAATTTCCATCTAGTTCTGTAGAATCGTAAACAATGGTTTGGTACTCATGTACTACACGTGTCAGATGACATTAACTATTTGGAACTTGACTACACGTGTCTAAAAATCCTTGCTCATTCAACTCCACATCAAAACAGCAGGCAGATAGAACAAAAGAATATGTGTATTTTTTACATCTAAATATGGTTATGTATCACAGACAGCTCAACCATGTTCACTGTAAGCTGTACTATCTAGCATGTCATGAGACAGTCGCTGGAGCATCCGGTAGGTAGACGCCGAACTTGCAGTTTTTATCTAATATGGTCATTAGATTTTGGGTCAACAGCGCATCAATTTGTCAGCTTTTGAGCTGCTATCGACATCTGCTTAATCTTGATGGCGCTCCAGCAATTGCAATCTCACATCTTCAAGATCCAGGGCTCTCCACACATGTCAGCTTACACCTCAGAAATATGTGTCTCCCATACTTCTGGCCATGACCCATACTCATCTGGTCATCTAGCCTAGCTTTGTACTAATGTTTAGTCAAGTAGACTAACTTTTTTGTAGTGCTACACATTTGAACCTTGTCTTATAATTTTAAGTTGTAGAACTTGTTCCATTACAAAGCAGGACTGGAAACTGCTATGATCAGACGGTTTGGGGCGGGAAGCAGCAGGTTCAAGGAAGAGGGAGGTTTGGGCCGTTGTAGAGTACCTGCCTAGTCTGATCGCTGAAGTCAAGAGACGACGATGGCAACTGCGGAACTTCGGATCCTGATTCCGGCTCAAACTGTTCGGCTCCATCCCCGCGTACTCCGGGCGCCGCCTTATGGAACCCGGCCTCGTCGACCCATCTGCGTTCACGCTCGTCCGCGCCGCCGCTGACGTCTCCCCATCGCACCGCAGGGCTCTTCGTCCAAGCCCAACTATTCTGCAACACACAACGTAATTTGTCCAGAGCCTTCCCCGGCACGCCCAAATATCTGGCAGCCCACGGCGCAATCTTGGCATCGCGCCGCCTCCAACTATGATCACGAATTGACGCACGAGCTCTGCCCCTCCGGCCCCTTCTCAATCGGTAATGTGGCTGATCTTTCCGACGGATCTGTTGCTTCTACGAGAACACTACATGTACGTATATACCCGTGAAAACGATTCTGTTCCAATAGGATACAGTCTGAGTCTTTTTGAGTAGGAGGCGGCCCTCTACGCGGATGTGCGCGCAGGAGCTCACCATCAGGTTCAGCAGTTGTACGGGCTGGTGCAGTCGTACCCAGCTGGATGGCGGCGTCTGCCCTTCGATTAGTTTGGATACTCTACAGCAGCAGCGTGCCGAGAGACGGAGACGGCTGGCGGTCAGGCGGAAGGGGATCTTGGAGGAAGCACAGCGCGATTCGTACTTATGAGGGATTTTATTGACGGCAACAGAAACCGAACCGAGAACGACACGGCGCAGAGATCGATCAGCAACCGGAAGCAACGGAGGACGGACGAAAATCAGGGACGGACAACGGAAACCCTTTTCGCTTTATTATTAGGTACTAGCTGAATGTCCGTGCGTTGCCACGGCCTCTCAGTAAGTAGTTTCAAATATTAAAAATTAAAAATATTTAAAATTTCCATTTAGCATAATTCATCATCGTCATTGCATAGAAAGCAAGAATTTTATTTTTGAGGACTCCAAGTCTCCAATGGTCTCTTCAAATCTCACCATACAAATTTCAACATTTGTTTTCTCTAATTTCAGCGTTTATACTGCAACACCAATAAAAACTATTTAATAATTGATATAACACCAATCAAAATTAATGATTTTTTTGCTAATTTATAATCAAAATTGAATAGTTCATTGGTATATATCTGACAATAGCCCAAGTACGTGAAGACATTTAGATATAAAAAGCAGTACGGGTGATGTAAATCCTCGTGACTTAGTTTAAAACATAGTACTTGCTCATTGAGAAAACAAATGTTTGACATAGTGGTCAATCAGAGATAATTCAATCAACCAAAAAGACATAATTCAAAGTTTAGACTTGTTTTCAGATATGAAATATTGGAATGGCAACTTCGTGAGTGAGAAGTTGATTCAATTCAGGCTTTTCTTAGGATGCCATTGGCATTTTGACATGAAGAATATGTATTGTATTTTTTTCTCACTCTCTATTCTTTCTTCAATTTATTTTCTATCTCTCCACCCCCGTTTTGCATCCTATTATGTCCTAATTTCTCCTTTCTTCCTTGCCGAGCTCCCCATGGCAACATTGTCCTCCCACAACTCTAGCCAGTTGATCTGCTGCTGCCCCACAACGGCGCCCTGTGTCCTCCCTCATCCAGCTCCCCCACTTAACATCGTTTTCCTTCCTTCCCTCGCGTACATCCCCACATCGCCTCCCCCATGACATTGTCACTTCCATGTCTATCTCCCCTCCGAGATCCCTCCCATGGTTCATCTTGGTCAAGAACAGTGAGGCCGCATCTCCCTATTGTTGTCACCACTCCTCCCCTCATCCTTTTCCCAGTAGCACCACCGTCGTGACACGCTAGTCGGCTCCTTCCCCTTCTATCGTGTTTTGCGTTGTTGGGGAAGACTACATGTTTTCGGCTCCTTGTGCTGACCGTAACACACAGCCACCGCAGCCAGCAGCGCGTCCTATCCTTCGTCCGCCATCATATGTGGCTTCTACTCCTGTACGCTTACCGGAGGAGGATGGATCTGACACAATGAGGCTTTGGGTTGCCAACAACGGGGGAGTATGGGATCGGCGATGGTGAAGGCGTGGGGTTTTGACAGCTAGCTTCTCGACGCGCTCGCGGAGGTCCTCAATGGGCGTTGTTGCTCGGTGAGCTGCCCGGGTATTCCTTTTTAGGAAAAATAATCCCAGATCTCTGGTCAATCTTGTATTATACTGCGGTTTATCATATTTGTCTGAAATACTTCCATGTTTTCATGCAGATCTTATATGATGAAATGAAACTTACAAAACACAAGGGTAATCAGATAAATAATAGATAAACAAATAAATAAATAATACAGTAGCAGTATGTAGCCTGAACTTCCCTGTCTAGATTTATTGTTTCGTTTGCCTTCTGCTCCATTGCAAATATTTGCTTTTGAGAACCCCATAACCCCTAGAAGCATACAAACTCCTGACTTATCCGAAAACAAATAATCCGACTATGGGATGCTGAAGGTTCATCCTCATCTGTCGTATGCAGTGTCTTGAAGTAGTGAATCTGAAGTTAAAGCAGTTGCGCAATGGAGGCGTAGCCAAATATCAGAGTATATTGGGTGTGGTTGAAATAGATTTTCATGGTAGTGCAGAAGATTTAGATGAAGTCCGAGAATTTGCAAAGCACTTGGCCTGAAGGTTGACCCTGCACGTGATCGTCCAGACCACTTGTTCCCTTAGTGAGTTCTCCTATATATGTCCAAATACTCAGCTACACCACTTCGGGGAAGATCTCCACGGGGACGGCCTTGCCTACCTGGGGACGGGCACGGCGGTGCATGGACATGGACAAACGATTCCGGCCGCCGGCCGCTGTCTCGGCTCGGCGACGCGAGTTTCTTCGTCAGCTTCCCTCCAACCAGTGCTGAAGGCGGACCTTATATGGCAGTCGTAGGAGGAAGGGGAACACGGCCAATCGATGGGCATCTCCTACCATGATCGATCAGCGGTGGCGGCAGCAACAAGGTCGGCTTCTGGGAGGACTTGACGGGCTCCTTGCGGCCTCCAAGAAGATTTGACAGGCTCCTTTTATGGCTGGCAATGATTTCTCGATGACCATTGACCAGCGGACCAGGACACACGAGGGTTTTTTTCTCAGATCGCGGTTTTCTTCAGATTGCGGCAGGAAGCGTGCGGTTTTATTTGACGTACGATGGTTATTTTACGTACGGACACCACCGTTCCCAATTTAATAGTAGAGATATAGGTATAGACTAGTAAAAATACCCGTGCGTTGCATCGGGTGGACAAATGTTAGAATTCGATTGCATTCTCATTATTATGACAATTGTCGATGGGAAACCAACAAATTATGAGGCAAAGAAAATTCTTTGCAATTTTGCTTAGAGAGCCGATGAAATTCCCTTTTGTGAGTAACGAGGCTTTGTCTCTCGTCAGAGGAGTACATATCGAACCATAGACCGACAGGAGGAGGGGAAACCCAAGGGATTTGAGGCGCGCCGGAGAAGATATCCTTCCCATCCGCACGCCCCAAAGGCTTTTTTGTCCGCCGCGGCCCAATATAGTGTGCGGCGTCCCGAGCCCGTCCCCTCTACACAGGGGACACTCCGTGCACACCGAACACAACGAAATGAGAGGCGAGGTGGCGCGGGCCCGACGCGTTAGCTGCTCGGATGCTCAACCGCCGCGTACATAGCGACGGTGCAGTTGTCGGGAAGGGGAACCGTCGCATTGGCAACCGACAGCGCGGATGAATGGGAGACCGTGGAGGAGGAGGCGGATGAGGAAGGGTCTGAGGAGGTGACGGCGGCGGCAGCAGGAAGCTGTACCGTGAGGATGATGAGGCGGGGCCATCAAAGAAGAAGTAGTTTAAAAAAATTATATGTAATTTGATATTGTTTTTTTGAAGTTTTTATATGTAATTTGTTTATGTTGCACCGATTTAAATATTAGTACCGCAATATTAGTACAAAGTTTTCTTCTATGTATTAAAATAAAATACTGTGTTTTAAAGTTTTGAGGACGTGTTTGGAGGACGCGGCTGAGGAGCGACGTCCCCAAACGCGGCACGAAGAAAACATAGATGACTGTGGGCCGTCATTCTTTGTGTTTCAGAATATAGGTTTTATTTTTTAGTTTAATCAGTGCATTGTAGGCATTTTTTTAATCTTTGCTCACTCTTTAGCCTCATTTTTTAATTCCCGCACCCATGCCTTGTCACCTTCCCCGATTTTCTCTCTGTCTCTCCCGACCATCCCCTAATCCCATTCCCTTGTTCTCACGTTCATTCCCCTTTCTCTACCATAGCCGTGAGTCTGTGATCTCCTCCCTGTTGTGTGTTTCCCTTTATTGTCTCCCCCCCCTAATCCCCTTTGTGGTAGCTCTATTGTGTGGAAGCTGCTGCTGCAAATCTCCGTTAATTTTGTGCGTTTGCTGAAGCAAATTGCCTGGATTAAATCGCTATAGTTGAGTGTGTGTGGCTGCTTGTCGCTATTTGTGGCTGGATTCGATTCTCCTGAGTTAATTTTTGGCCTTCTTGACTTGGGCATGCATCGTGGTCCTGGAAAGTTTTCGAGGTTGGTTGATGCGGTTGATTGTGGCCTGCCGTGAGATGGATGTCGCCTTTCTGGAGTTGAAGTTGCTTTCCATTGAGTCTCGGATTCCTCTCGGCGGCGCAACAGGCCGCACTCGAGGGCCATCTCTATGGAATTTCGGCGTTACTTGCAGTTAGTACTACCGGTATGATCCATTCTTGCCTGCATTCTTTGCTGGTACTTTAGCTTACTTTGTATTGTTGGATGTTAGGCTAGTTCTCATCTATACTTTTATGGTTTCGTTTTTCACTGTAGTTTTTAGTTCTGTCTTGAGGCAGAGTATGTGTAAGGTAAAAGGGTGCGCTAAGTAAACTACCGATTTGCTTGATCTGCCACAAAAATATGGAATGAGTACTTTCACGTTTGAGTTGTATTATCTCTGTAGCTCTTTTACTTAGTTTTGCATGATTAAGACACTTACTGAACTGCAGTATATTGCATTTGGTAAGCCGTTTTAAATTGATATACGTAGACAAATCCTTGGATGTTATTGACAATGCTGACTGATTTTCTACTTCTGAACTAATTGATTCTGGACATTCAGAAACCAGAGATGGTGTCGAGAATGTAGGTGATTCTGAACACTTCGCTCTTTTGATAGGGTTCCCAAGATCGTCATCCGTGGTTGTTTCAATGTTGTAATCTATTTTCTGCCAACACAAGGACTATAATTCAGCAAGTACAAGCATGTTTGTTTCAACGGCAGGAAACTTGTAGAAGCTATGGAAAATTTACCTCATCATCGATATATTCAGATGATTTTGCTTCCTCTTCCTCACAGCACAGGTCTGTCCTACTCTTTCTATTTCCTCAATTCCCTGCCACAAACAAGCACTGCCATATTCAATATCTGATGCTATAACGGTAACGGATAATGCATGCTTGTTTCACCGGCAGAAAACTCATAGATGCTATGGAAAAATTACTTACAAGCATGCTTTTTTCAAAGCGTTAAAACGGATCAAGCATGTTTTTTTCACTGGAAGAAAACTTATAGAAGCTATGGAAAATTTACCTCCTTATGAATTGATTCAGATGATTTTGCTTCCTCACAGGTCTGTCCTGCTCTTTCTATTTCCTCAATTTTCTGCAAAAAATAAGAAATCCAAGATTCAGTATCTGATGCTATAACGGATCATGCATGCTTGTTTCATCGGCACTGGAAGAAAACTTATAGAAGCTATGGAAAATTTACCTCCTTATCGATTGATTCAGATGATTTTGCTTCCTCACAGGTCTGTCCTGCTCTTTCTATTTCCTCAATTGTCTGCAAGAAATAAGTAATCCAAGATTCAGTATCTGATGCTATTACGGATCATGCATGCTTGTTTCATCGGCAGAAAACTCTTAGAATATAAGGAAGAATTACCTCGTCATCCATAGATTTAAATGATTTTGCTTCCTGGGGACTGTTCTGCTCCTTCCATTACCTTAATTCTTTGCAAGAAAGAATCACTGATTGAGTAATCCAATATATATGCACATGGATTTTTCACCTTCTACTCGGAATTCATGTAGCCAATGTACTGACGAACTTTTACAATCTATGCAATCTCAGGCAAGAAACTGAACATAGTACACGGCGTACCTTGTGGAACACAGCCGATTGGTGTTCTGTTCAATTCTGCTCAAGAGCGCAACAACAATTGCGAACTTGTGCGGATATCGGGCGAAGTCGGTACAACGGCGGCGTCTAAAGGAATCTCCTGTTGAGGTAGTATTCGAGGGAGTCGAGCAGTATTTTATAGCTAAATTTGGCTTGAGGAACGGGCAAAATTGCGTGTACATGCAGGAGAGCAAGAGTTTTCCTCTGGTACGTTGTCGTCGTATTGTCAGGTCCTGAACCTCCTGGATGTGGTGCGATCGAAGGGAGAAGTGGTAGGTATGAAACCATCGATGCAGTATACGTCCATCAGCTGAAAGCCCATAACGGGCGCTTGGCAGGGGACTTTTTGGGCCGCTGGAGAGCCCAGGACAACCACGCGACGGGAGAGATCGAACTCTTTTTTCTGCAACGACTAAACGAATCCTTATGTAACATGGGCTTTTTGGGCCGCTGGAGAGCCCAGGACAACCACGCGACGGGAGAGATCGAACTCTTTTTTCTGCAACGACTAAACGAATCCTTATGTAACATGGGCGGTGGCATTGCTCGTAAATTGAACTGAAAATAAAGGGTAATTCAAAAACGGACGAAAATTATGGGGAGAAACCTTCCTTCCTTTATTAGTAGGTAAAGATAAATGAAGTGCTTCAGTTATTCAATCAACATTGCACAAAGAATTAAATCTGTGCCTCATACTTCAGAGAACGGGAGCAGCACCTTCCTCGGACGAGCAACAAGCAACAGAGCAGGGTAGGCGCTGCCAGTTTTGCTTGGTTCCTGCAGCTGATCCGAGGAGGAGCAGGTCGAGGAGGAGGAGCGGCCCTGCCCCGGCGAGCTGTCGACAAGGAGACACAACGGAAGCGGAGGACCGGCGGCGTAGGGAGGACGACGAGGACAAGCTCAGGCGCGGCCGCGATTAGGCCAGCGACGAGGCGCACGCGAGGAGCAGGGAAGCAGTGGTGAGGTGCGCGCGAGCAGCAGGGGAGCAGCGGCGAGGTGCGCGTTCGCAGCGGCGAGGCCTCTGGACGCGCAGGTACCTCTGGTCGCAGCGGCGAGGCAGGGCGAGCTTCTTCCAGCCGTGGCGGCGAGACTTCCTTCCTCGACGGCGGACGGCGAGGGAGCTGCGGAGGCGGGGGAGAAAGAAGAATGGAGCGGCGCCAACGTATGAAGGAGCTCGGGCGGCAAGCCGGTCAGCCGCCCGGGTCGAGCCGCCCCGTCCAGCAGCGGCGACCTCGTGCGCGTTCGCTATGGCGGCATCCGCGAGCTCGTGCGCGTCCTAGATGATGGAGTCCGGGAGCTCATGGGCATCTGCGGTATGCTGGCGTGCGGCCGTGAACGTCCGCGGTAGTCCGCCGTCCGTGCGAGGAAGCAGACCGGCGACGGAGCTGACAATCAACGGCGACGGAGAAGAACCCGTTTTTGAAATTGGATTTGAAGCCCAGATTTAAAACACTTAAGATGTATCAGGGGGGTTATTGCAAAAGCGAAAATGAACTGCGGGGGAGGGAGAGTTGCGACATCTTTAATGGGACGGAGGGAGTACATAAGATGTGACGGAATAAAAATATAGTTTCACTAGAGGTGACCTGATAAGTTGTCGATGAAGAAGAGGAATCCCCAAGCTTAGATGCTTGAGTCTTCTTGAAATATGCAGGGATGATCCACGGGGGCATCCCCAAGCTTAGACTTTTCACTCTTCTTGATCATATTGTATCATCCTCCTCTCTTGACCCTTGAAAACTTCCTCCACACCAAACTCAAAACAAAATCATTAGAGGGTTAGTGCATAATCAAAAATTCACATATTCAGAGGTGACATAATCATTCTTAATACTTCTGGACATTGCACAAAGCTAGTGAAAGTTAATGGAACAAAGAAATCCATCAAACATAGCAAAACAGGCAATGCGAAATAAAAGGCAGAATCTGTCAAAACAGAACAGTCCGTAAATACGAATTTTTTAGAGGCACCAAACTTGCTCAGATGAAAATTCCCAAATTGAATGAAAGTTGCGTACATATCTGAGGATCACACACGTAAATTGGCAGATTTTTCTGAGTTACCTACAGAGAATCCTGCCCAAATTCGTGACAGCAAGAAATCTGTTTCTGCGCAGTAATCCAAATCTAGTATTGACTTTACTATCAAATACTTTTCTTGGCACAACAATGCAATAAAATAAAGATAAGGAGAGGTTGCTACAGTAGTAACAACTTCCAAGACTCAAATATAAAACAAAGTGCAGAAGTAAAATAATGGGTTGTCTCCCATAAGCGCTTTTCTTTAACGCCTTTCAGCTAGGCGCAGAAAGTGTGAATCAAGTGTTATCAAGAGATGAAGCATCAACATTACCTCGGGCTTTACGCCTACCCTTCTTATTCTTTTTCTTACTCTTTGGTTTAGGGAATACATGTGTACCTCCCGGTGTAGTGGTGAATTTTAGGGTGCCTTCTCCCACATCTATGACTGCTCCCAATAGTTTCAACAGGGATCTTCCAAGTGTGATTTGTCCTGTTCCTACACATTCAATAACAAGATAATCAGTGGATACTGTTCTTCCAAGAATGGTTGTATGCACACCCTCGGCTATTCCCTTAGGAATTATAACAGAGTTATCAATAAGAGTTATTCCTTCTCCCCCTTCAACGAGTCCCCAAAGTGTCAAAGATTCATAAATACTCTTAGGCATAAGGCAAAATTCAGACATAATATCACAATGGGCAGGAAAAGTTTGACCACCAATAACAACTTTAATAGTAGGGTCCCATATTGAAGGTTCAGAGTTCACTAAAACTTGATCAAGACGGTTACGAACATAACTATAATTTTCTTTCAAGCAAGATGAACTTATCTCAAGAGTGTTTAATCTATTATAAATGCTAGTAAGAGCTGAATCAAAGTTATTAGCTAAACTATGTGATGCAACCAAATTTTTTATGGCATTAAAAGCTTGATCCCCATCGCAATGAAGGAAATCTCCTCCTACTATAGCATCCAAGGCATATCTATAGCGAATCATAAGCCCAAAATAAAAATTACTAAGGAGCAGACTTAGAGTCATTTGAGGTTCAACTTTACGATAAGAATCAAAAATTCTAGACCAAGCATCTTTAAAACTCTCCTCATCCCCTTGTTTAAAAGTAAAGACTAATTCCTCGGGTGAAGAAGTAACAGGTACAGAGCTAGACATGATAACAAAATAAACTAAATGCAAGTAGCTAATTTTTTTGTGTTTTTGATATAGAGAGCAAGACAGTAAATAAAGCAAAACTAGCAACTAATTTTTTTGTGTTTTTGATATAAGAGCAAACAAAGCAGTAAATAAAGTAAAACAAAGCAAGACAAAAACAAAGTAAAGAGATTGGAAGTGGAAGACTCCCCTTGCAGCGTGTCTTGATCTCCCCGGCAACGGCGCCAGAAAATCGCTTGATGTCTACGCACGCTTCTATTCCTGTAGACAGTGTTGGGCCTCCAAGAGCAGAGGTTTGTAGAACAGCAGCAAGTTTCCTTTAAGTGAATCACCCAAGGTTTATCGAACTCAGGGAGGAAGAGGTCAAAGATATCCCTCTCAAGCAACCCTGCAATCACGATAAAAAAAAGTCTCTTGTGTCCCCAACACACCTAATACACTTGTCAGATGTATAGGTGCACTAGTTCGGCGAAGAGAAAGTGAAATACAAGTGGTATGAATGAATATGAGCAGCAGTAACGGCGCCAGAAAATAGCTTGCCGGCGTGCAGTTGATAGTAGTAATATTGCAGGAAGTAAAGATGCAGTAAAACAGTAAATAAGCGATGATTGCAGTATTTGGAAACAAGGCCTAGGGATCATACTTTCACTAGTGGACACTCTCACATTGCAATCATAATTGAATATAAATATAAGCACTTCACTATGCTATTCTGAATTATTCTCTGGCAAGATAACGAACACTAATTCATCATGTAGGCAAACCTTAAAGATGTATTCCCAAGTACTAATAAACACCCCACGTCGTCATCGTGAGCATTCATAGGAGGTACTAACACACCACAATTTCATAGAGACATCCAACTCAAATCATAACTCGGTGAATAAGTATTCTGTGAAATATAGCCTAAGAGACCCACACGGTGCACACACTTGTCACCTTTACACACGTGGGACAAGGAGTCTCCGGAGATCACATAAGTAAAATCCACTTGAATAGCATAACGACATCTAGATTACAAGCTCATCATATGGATCTCAATCATGTAAGGCAGCTCATGAGATCATTGTATTGAAGTACATAGGAGAGAGATTAACCACATAGCTACCGGTACAACCCTTAGCCTCGATGGAGAACTACTCCTCCTCATGGGAGACAGCAGCGTTGATGGAGATGGCGGTGGTGTCGATGGAGATGCCTTCCGGGGGCACTTCCCCGTCCCGGCGGCGTGCCGGAACAGAGACTTCTGTCCCCCAGATCTTGGCTTCGCGATGGCGGCGGCTCTGGAAGGTTTCTCGTACCGTGGCTTTTCCGTATTGAAGATTTAGGTTAGGGGGCTTGTTATAGGCGAAGAGGCGGAGTCGGAGGGGTTACGGAGCCGCCACACAACAGGGGGGCGCCCCCCTGGGCCGCGCCGCCATGGCGTGTGGGGCCCCTGGGCCTCCCCTCTGGTCCCTCTTCGGTGTCCTGGAAGCTTCGTGAAAATATAAGATCGTGGGCCTTGATTTCGTCCAATTCCGAGAACAATTCCTTACTAGGATTTCTGAAACCAAAAACAGCAGAAAACAGGAACTGGCACTTTGGCATCTTGTCAATAGGTTTGTTCCGGAAAATGCATAAATATGACATATAATGTGTATAAAACATGTGAGTATCATCATAAAAGTAGCATGGAACATAAGAAATTATAGATACGTTTGAGACGTATCACCGCCCCCAAAGTAATGGACATAAAAGTACCTACAGCAGCTGAATCCAATAGGTTCCGCGAAGAAAAATTAAATCCTGCATAAAAGGTTTGGATGATCATCCAAGTAGTCAGTCCATGAGTAGGGCAATTCTTCACCAAAGATTTCATTCTCTCCCATGCTTGAGCAACATGTTCATTATCCAATAGCTTAAAATTCATTATGCTACTTCTCAAAGATATAATTTTAGCGGGAGGATAATATCTACCAATGAAAGCATCCTTACATTTAGTCCATGAATCAATACTATTCTTAGGCAAAGATAGCAACCAATCTTTAGCTCTTCCTCTTAAGGAGAAAGGAAACAATTTCAGTTTTATAATATCACCATCTACATCCTTATACTTTTGCATTTCACAAAGTTCAACAAAATTATTAAGATGGGCAGCAAGCATCATCAGAACTAACACCAGAAAATTGCTCTCTCATAACAAGATTTAGTAAAGCAGGTTTAATTTCAAAAAATTCTGCTGTAGTAGCAGGTGGAGCAATAGGTCTGCATAGGAAATCATTATTATTTGTGCTAGTGAAGTCACACAACTTAGTATTCTCAGGAGTACCCATTTTAGCAATAGTAAATAAAGCAAACTAAATAAATTAAATGCAAGTAACTAATTTTTTTGTATTTTTGATATAAAGAGCAAACAAAGCAGTAAATAAAGTAAAGTAAAGCAAGACAAAAACAAAGTAAAGAGATTGGATGTGGGAGACTCCCCTTGCAGCGTGTCTTGATCTCCCGACAACGGCGCCGAGTAAAAAGTTGCTTGATGGCGTGTAAGACACACGTCCGTTGGGAACCCCAGGAGGAAGCTGTGATGCGCACAACAGCAAGTTTTCCCTCAGTAAGAAACCAAGGTTATCGAACCAGTAGGAGTCAAGGAACACGTGAAGGTTGTTGGTGGCGGAGTGTAGTGCGGCGCAACACCGGGGATTCCGGCGCCAACGTGGAACCTGCACAACACAATCAAAGTACTTTGCCCCAACGTAATGATGAGGTTATCAATCTCACCGGCTTGCTATAAACAAAGGATTAAATGTATAGTGTGGAAGATGATGTTTGTTTGCGAAAAACAGTAAAGAACAAATATTGCAGTAGATTGTATTTCAGATGTAAAGAATGGACCGGGGTCCACAGTTCACTACTGGTGTCTCTCCCATAAGATAAATGGCATGTTGGGTGAACAAATTACAGTTGGGCAATTGACAAATAGAGAGGGCATAACAATGCACATACATATCACGATGACTACTATGAGATTTAATCAGGGTATTACGACAAAGTACATAGACCGCTATCCAGCATGCATCTATGCCTAAAAAGTCCACCTTCAGGTTATCATCCGAACCCCTTCCAGTATTAAGTTGCAAACAACATGCAATTGCATTAAGTATGGTGCGTAATGTAATCAACACAAATATCTTTTGACAAAGCATCGATGTTTTATCCCTAGTGGCAACAGCACATCCACAACCTTAGAACTTTCTGTCACTGTCCCAGATTCAATGGAGGCATGAACCCACTATCGAGCATAAATACTCCCTCTTGGAGTTACAAGTATCAACTTGGCCAGAGGGCCTCCACTAGCAACGGAGAGAATGCAAGAACATAAACAACATATATATGATAGATTGATAATCAACTTGACATAGTATTCCATATTCATCAGATCCCAACAAACACAACATGTAGCATTACAAATAGACGATCTTGATCATGATAGGCAGCTCACAAGATCTAACATGATAGCACAATGAGGAGAAGACAACCATCTAGCTACTGCTATGGACCCATAGTCCAGGGGTGAACTACTCACACATCAATCCGGAGGCGATCATGGTGATGAAGAGTCCTCCGGGAGATGATTCCCCTCTCCGGAAGGGTGCCGGAGGCGATCTCCTGAATCCCCCGAGATGGGATTGGCGGCGGCGGCGTCTCTGGAAGGTTTTCCGTATCGTGGCTCTCGGTACTGGGGTTTTCACGACGAAGGCTTTAAGTAGGCGGAAGGGTAGAGTTGGAGGCGGCGCGAGGGCCCCACACCATAGGGCAGCGCGGGCCCACCCTTGGCCGCGCGGCCCTGTGGTGTCGGCGCCTCGTCGCCCCACTTCGTAATCCTTTCGGTCTTCTGGAAGATTCGTGGAAAAATAAGACCCTGGGCGTTGATTTTGTCCAATTCCGAGAATATTTCCTCTGTAGGATTTCTGAAACCAAAAACAGCAGAAAACAGCAACTGGCTCTTCGGCATCTCGTCAATAGGTTAGTGCCGCAAAATGCATAATAATGACATAAAGTGTGTATAAAACATGTGAGTATCATCATAAAAGTAGCATGGAACATAAGAAATTATAGATACGTTTGAGACGTATCAATATCATCCATCGGGTAAGTACCCGAGGTGGGGCGAGGATAGAAGGGACGCGTCTCATCAAATGTGACGTCACGAGAGATGCGCATCCGACGACCAACATGGTCCCAACAGCGATAGCCCTTATGCTCATCACTGTATCCGAGAAAAACACACTCAACAGACTGAGCGGTCAGCTTGGTGCGTTCGCGAGGAGGGAGAAGGACATAGCAAACGCAACCAAATAAACGAAGAGTCGAGTAATCGGGAGAACGACCAGAAAGACGCTCGAGAGGAATGCCACCTTGAAGGGCAGCAGAAGGCTGAATGTTAATGAGGTAAGTCGACATAGTGACAGCCTCAGCCCAGAAATGCGACGGAAGAGAGGAGGCAATCATCATAGCACGGGTAATCTCAAGAATATGACGATACTTACGCTCGGCGACACCATTTTGAGCATGGGCGCCGGGACACGAGAACTGAGCAAGGGTGCCCTGCTCAGCAAGAAAACCACGCAGGTGCTGGGAGATATACTCTCCTGCAGAATCAGCACGAAACACACGAATAGGCGTGGAATACTGAGTACGAACCATGGCTGCAAAGCGCTGATAAATACTGCGAGAGTGCATAAGAAACAACCAGGTGTAACACAAAAAATCATCAATAAACAAAATATAGTATCGATGACCCCCTTTCGAAGGAAAGGGAGCCAGACCCCAAACATCTGAATGAACTAAATCAAAAGTTCACTGAGATACAGGTGCACTAGTAGGATAGGGAAGCTGAATCTATTTACCTAACCTACAACCCTAACACGAATGCAAAGGCACGTCTCCTGAGACAGACCCCAGAAGATCACTACGAACTAATAACGATAAACGGGAGCCACAGAGGTGACCTAGCCGATGATAGCACTGCTGAAAGGATCTAGTGACAGAAGCAGCAACCGCAGGAGAACTGGCAGATGAAGTGTCAGCAGAAGAAACGTGAAGCCATTCTAACTCCCAGAGCCCCGGGGACTCAAGGCTGCGAGGGCCAGCTCCAACCAGGGCCCGTGTACGGCGGTCCTGAACAGCACAAGAATCAGCATCAAGAATGACGCGACAACCAGAATCAGTAAGTTGACTAGCAGATAACGAGTTCATCTTAAGACTAGGAACATGAGAAACATCGAGAACGAGAAAAGAAGAAGTAGAAAGGGTGCCTCGACTGGAAACAGGAAAAGAGGTACCATCGGCCGTGATAACACGGACATGAGAAACAAGAGAATGAAGAGCAGAAAGAATAGAAGACGCAGAAGTCATGTGAAAAGAAGCTCCAGAGTCCAGATACCACAGGGATGACATACCTGACTGTGTAGAAGGTGGTGGTCGCGCGGTGCCGGAAGAGCCAGAATCATAACCAGCAATACCCGTCGAGGAAGAGCCTGTAGCAGCAAGCAGACCACGAAAACCACGGATAATGTCCTGATCAGATAGCGCAACAGCAGAAGATCCTGAAGAACCAGCCTGACGACGAGTATGATGCCGCGGACGTAAGCTGGGATCCCTCTGCCAGCAAGTAGAGACAGTGTGGCCAGTCCTGCCACAGTATGTGCATGGAAGTGTTGTCGAACCACGAGGCGGCTGGGGCTAACTCTGGCCCTGGAATGGAGGAGTAGAGAGTATCGGCGGTGCTGGAGACCGCAACCAAGCCGGTGGCGTAGGAGGTCCACGAGCAGACGACACAGGAGGGCCACGAGCAGCAAGAACAGAGGGGACCTCAAGAAGGCCAGCACCACGAAGATGAGTCTCCTCAGCACGAAGCTCAGCAAGTACCTCAGAGAGCGGAACACGACCACGGGCAAGCAGCTGTGCACGGCGCGGCTCAAACTCCTTACGGAGCCGCAACAAGAACTCAAAAACGCGCTGAAACTCCAGATCCGCGCGCATAGTCATACAGCAGGGACAGGTGGCACACACAGTTGTACGGAGAGAATCAAGCTGACGCCAAATAGCAACACTCTGAGTGTAGAACTCATCAATAGTAGAATCACCCTGCCGAAGAGCATGCTCCTGGCGGACCACAGACAGGTAAAGAGCATCCCCAGACGGCTCATAGCGCTGACGAAGAAAAGCCCACTGAGCAGCAGCGGTGGGAAGACCCATAAACTCATCAGCATACTGAGGCAGAACACTAGAGGTGAGAACAACAGCAGCACAGGCATCCTCATCTATCCACTGAGTGTACTCAGTCAGATCCAGTCGGTAAGTCGCAACGGCAGTAGAGTGGTCCTGGACCTTCCGGTCATAATCAGCCAGAGCAGTGTCATCAGCACTCTTGGCTGCATCCTTATCCGCCTGAGTAGCATCAGGGGGAAGAGCAACAGGTGGTGGTGCAACAGGCACCGTAGGAGCAACGGGGCGCGGCGGATAGGAGACCTCGCCAGAAAGCACACCCCAAAGACGAAGACCGCGCATGTGGACGCGCATAAAGGCAGCGAAGTCAGGATAATGCACGCCATCAAAGATCGCTGGGCAGCGAGGAATCGTAACATAGCCCGAAGAGGAAGACATATTAGCACTTCTTTTCTCTTTTCTCTTTTTTTGTAGAGTCATCTCAGATCAATCGAGCCCCGTCTGCAGGACGTAGAACGACGGCGGGAGACGAGCCGGGCGTAAGAGAGCCGGGCAGAGAGGCGGCGATTCCCCGCGGTCCAGGCTTCGGGCGGAGCCACGATCGAGCAGGGGAGTAGGGCCGGTCCGGGGAGCAGGGGCGGTCCGGGCGCGAGCAGGACCTGGTGGGGCGGGGATCGAGTGCAGGGGCCGAGGCGATCGTGGGAAGGCGCCGCTAGGGGACAAGGGAGCGAGCTGCGCGACACGGGCTCGAACGAGCGTCTCCTGGCGTCGGGAGGTGGGAGGGCGTACTCGCGAAAAGAAGAAGGATGTGGGGCGTACTCGCGATCGTGGGTGGACCAGCAGGGGCAGCGGACGGGCGGACCAACAGTGGGATCCCGATCGGTGATCGATCGAGAGGCAACGAGAGGCGGACGAAGAGGCCGATCGGAGATCGATCGAGAGGCAGACGATTCCCGGCGGTCCTGGGGCGAAGGCAGACGAAGGCAGACGAAGATGGACCAGCGAACCAGCAGGGGCCGATCGAGGAAGAGGAGCCGGCCGGGGACGGGGAGCGGCGGCGGACAAGCGGCATCGACGGACATGCAACGTCGGCCGAGAAACTAGAGGACCAGTTTTTGCTCTGATACCATGTTAGGGCAATATGCTTGTTGTATTACTAGGGGGCCAAATGCCACAATATATAGTACATGTACAAGTGCAAATATGCAGAAAGACCCCTAACATATGGGGAAACTACAATATACACAGATATATACATCTAACAGCAAGCACCCAACAATGTCTCAGACCTAGAGAAGCCATAGTTCGATAAAAAGAGAGAAGACATAGTTCGATAAAAAAGAGAGAAGACATCGTGTAAGATATAGGAGGACTGATGCGTAGAGTCAAAGACTAAACCGTCATCATTTTATGTAAATTTCTTTACCTAGTTCTTTTCCACTAGTAGAAAAAGGGGCAATAGGCCCGGTCCATTTGGGCCTTCAGACCCGGTTCCCGAACCGGGACCAATTAGGCGGGACTAAAGGGGGTACCCTTTAGTCCCGGTTCAAAGTTTAACCGGGCCTAAAGGCCTCGCCACGTGGTGCGGCCAGGGAGCTCGCGGTGGAAGGCCTTTGGTCCCGGTTCGTGGTACGAACCGGGCCTAGGTTTCTCTGCCGCGGCAGAGAATTGCTATTTCTCTGCCGCGGCACAGATTTAGGCTGTACCAGCGTTTCTCTGCCGCGGCAGAGAAACAGGGCGTTTCTCTGCCGCGGCAGAGTTTCAGCAATGCATGTATATCATTCAAGAAACCACAAAAAATTGTCATGAATATATATAGACATCGTCAACAGTACACGACATAGTCAACACAGTACACGTAATGCATGCATATTTACAATACAACATCTCCTCGACGAATATCCTCCGCCGTCACGATCTTCCGATAGTGCTCTCCACCTGGGGTAAGGACCTCGGTAATAAAGAATCCCGCGATTTCCTCTTGAATTTCTTTTATTTGATCCGCTGTTATGAGAGTGTCCCGCAGGCGTGTCATCTATATTTAAAAAAGGAGATCAATATATGAATGGAACTCAATACAATAGATGGAACTAATTAAGATTAATTGTGAAAATTTGTTATCGTACACGAGTGTGGTGTATTTGGGCATCCCCACCCTTGGGACAGGACATGTCACGCATGAAGGTGCAGACGTAGTATCCATATAAGTTATTCCCTTGTTCCTGCCTCATACACTTTACGAAAAAATAGTTCGATCAAACTAATAATCAAGCATCGTATTGAAAGTAAATATCATATATAAAGTTTCACGGACATAGCTATATATATAGTACTACTTACAGGGTAATCTTCAAATGTAAGCTCCGGTTTCCATTTACCCGGAACAGTATTGATGAACCGTTTCCAAGCCCTGCCCGGCAAAAAATAATGAGTAAATGAGTAATTGATTAGTTGATGATATCTTCGAATTAGAACAGATGAAGATGCCAATACGAAATTGATTGAAACTACCTCTGGAGGATGGCAGCCATGTCCGCCCATTCCACATATTCTTTACGTTTCGAGTCCATGACTTTTACAACTCCAAGGGGAAGATCAATGATTAGGAGAATAAAGTGGAATCTGCACAAGCATAGCTCAATGATTACGAGAATAAAGTGGAAGGTGCATAAGCATAATGTATGTTATATATAACACTCACTTGAAGTTGTAGGGAAAGAATATATCCTCTTTGTCTCGCTTGCTTCTCTAAAAACATTACGATGTTGTCCTCTCGTGTCCTTGGGGTACCGTCGAACCGTAACTTCATGAGCTGTGTTTGGGTCTATAAACCCCAGCGGTAGGAGCTTGCCTCTTTTGTATTCCAGCTTCTTCATTCCGCATAATTAAATGTATAGCGTACACAAAGAATATAATGAGGATAATTGTTAGTGCAAATGAATGAGCTACAAACTTAATTACACAAATAAATCACTTACGAGCAGTAGCAACCGATGACAGCTTTGTCGAGGGCGTCTTGATTGAATAACCGAAACAGTTCTTCTAACTCAAGGTTTATCTCGTCTTCCCCGGAAGTAATGCTCATCTCTAAGATACACCGTGAGGTAGCTTTCACATCTTCGACAGGCTTTCAGGTACCATTCATGCAACCTTCGCATCTGAGTCCCTAGACGCGCGAGCTCGCCAGGTTTGACGAGATCAGCTCCGTATCTATACTTGTTTACCACTTGAGCCATTGGATAGTAATCTTCGTACTCAACTGATGCTCCCTGAGCTCTAGCCGCCCGTTCGATCATCGATGCCGTCTCTGGATCATGATATGGCTCCACGATGAAGTGGGGTGCGGCCTGAATGTCCTGCTGTCCAAGCTGGGCGACTTTTTTGCTTCTTTGCTCGCTCTAGAGGACTCGTCCAAGAGAGCGGTCATAATCAGCTCTCGGCTCAGGTCTCTTCATTCTCGTCTCGGCAAAGTGCTTCACTGTCTGCGGTGGAATAAACATCTTCTTCGGCGCAAGAAACGCCTTTTGCTCTTCAGTCTGCTCATGTGGTAACAACTCTGGAGTTTGTGCCCTCATTGGAGTTGATGATCTCTTCGGAGCTGTAGGAGGTGCCGCGGACCGCTTCCTCTTTTGCTTAAGTGGAGGCGGCGGAGTCTCCTGACGAGGAGGAGGAGGCGGCGGAGTATTTTCACGCGGAGCAGACTGGTCATGGATAGGGGAATCATCATCGCGCGAGAGGAGAATCATCACGCGGAGGAGACTGCACGAGTGGCGGAGGAGGCGGAGGTGGCCTGCTTGTTGGCTTCTCACCCGGAAACACAATGTTCTCCTTCCGCCATTGCACGGTGGTTCTACGGGCTTCTCCCAGGTCTTTGATTTCCCCATCTTCACCTGCAGGGTGCTCAAGCACCAACCCCTCATAATCTCTCAACACTTCATCCACCATCACAACGAGCAAAGTCGTCTTGGACCGGACGGCAATGGTAAGACCTTGTAGGTAAGAGGATGCCGACCGCCGCCTTGAAGGATAGGTTGAAAACTTTAACATGCAGCTCACAAGGACGGCTCTCGAGTGAGATCATCCACGGGGGTAGCGAGGAGGCTCGACCACCCGGTCATCATCATCATCATTATCCACCTCGTCGAGAGGAAGCCACGCTGCTTTTCCGGTGTGGTTGAGATTGCAGCGGGGCGAGGGCATTGAGCAATGCAGGATCTACAGCTCTGCCCCCGAGCCATCCGAGATGTAAGTACTTGGGTTACCATGGTTAATTGGGCTCTCATGGTGCTCATACCCTCCTCTAAGTTAGCCAGGCGGTCTGTTTCCCTTGCCTTCCTCCTCTCATGGCTTTTATCAGGAAATCTCTTCCTTTCCGCAGGAAAGCCATACTTCCACGGAACGGAGCCTTCTGTGCCTCGTGTTCGTCCGGAGTGTTCTTTGTTCCCAAGGGCGCGTGTCAGCTCATCGTTCTCTCTTTCGGGCTGGAACAACCCCGCCTCCACGTCCCTATGTGCTTTTTCCAGGGCATCAATGGGAACCTTCAGATGAGCTTTCTTATAGATGCACTTCCCTGTTTCTGGATCCAACGTTCCCCCAATCCCGTAGAACCACTCCTTGCACCGTTCGATCCAACCGTGTGTCCCTAATCTGATCCCTTTACTGGTCAGTTCCGCCTCAGCTGCCTGCCACTTAGGACGGTTAGCCCTGTATCCACCTGGACCCAGAATTTGGTGATATGGCTTCAACGCAGCATTTGCCTTATTTATTTCCGACCTTCTCTTAAATTCTTCTGACTCCGTGCTGTACTTCACGAATTCGTCCCAGTGATTTTTTACCTTCTCACTGTCCGGAGTCTTCTTTAACTTGATAAGGCGGCGCAATCTTTTCTTGTGGCTCTTGAATAGTTCGGCCATCTTCTTCTTGCCAAACTCGCGGAGGGCCTGCTCCATCTTGGCCTTTTCAGCGTCACCCCCCTCTTCGGGTACTATGTTGAAATGTGACATGAGCTTGTTCATAATGCTGTTTTTGGCTACATCATCGATATAAAGACCTTGAGCTTCTTCCTCTCGCAGACAGCACTAGTCCCTTCGGCTTGTGCCATTCTCGAACGGTGATCGGGACGTGGTCCCTAACAAGCACTCCGCATTGAGCTATAAATGCCTTTGCACCTTTCTCCGGAGCAATCGGTTTACCATCCTTTTCGATGTGGGTGATGTCGTGCCTAACACCGTCATCCAACTTTTTGGCCGGGCCTCGCTTCCTCGACTTTACGAAGAAGTGCTCGATCCGGAGGGCTAAAAAAGAAATAATTCATAGTCAGTACAATTTAATTAGTTAATGCATCTATTCGATCAACAGCGGCTTAATTAATTTATATACCTCGGTGATAACTACAGTTCGGGAGCCATTATGATGATCTTGTTCCTCACCGGCGCCACTAGGATCTTCTTCCTCAATATTCTCCGCTCCCTCACCGGAGTCATTCAAATAAGTTGCGGTGACATCGTCACCGCCATCATCTGGAATAACGTCGTCGTCGCGATCATCCAGAGTACCGTTTGCTATGAGTTCCTCCATGAAATTTTCTTGAATTTCATCTCTGTCCATGCTTTCTACAACGACCTGCAAGTTATACATAGGAACCATCATATGATCAAATTAAGGATAATGCAGAAAACTGAAAATGGAGTTACATATGTAGTTCTTAACTAAGGATCGATAATATAGTGCTGAAAGCAGATACTGCAGTTACATGCATACATAGATCGGGTTCATGTTTATTTAACCCTAATACATATCAATCACTACTACAACCACTCAACCGCGCAGACCGGGTCCTAGAGGGCGCCGACCGGGTCCTGAGCCGCGCCGGGTGTACCCCCAAAGCCACGGAACAACAACGGGAGCATAGCTAACATGAGATCCCCGCATAACGCTCCATCCGGTCCTATACATGTTGTCTAACGCGTACATGTAACGGCGAACGTGCTGGTCCTCCGCTCCAATGCGCTGAGCTACCTCCTCCGGCGGAGCCGGCTCCCTCTGAAACGACCGTGGCCCATAAGACCTCCACCAAAGAATATCCGGGTCGACAACGGGACCCGGATTCCGCACCAAGGTGCGCGACCCGGAAGCTAAGACCTCCCGGTGCCACCCCGGCGGAGCCCGGTCCCGGACCTCCCCATCTGCTCCATCTCCTCTAGAAGAGTCAGACCACGCCGCGGCGGCCGTCGCGGCATCGTAGCTACGAAAACAAATCATATATATATGTACCAACGTTAACATAAATTAAAAAATAACTTCACTACTTTTATGTTAGTCGGCGCCGGCACTACCATTTGGGGGGCGCCGGCACTACATACTCTATTTTGGGGGCGCCGGCAGGGGCGTCGGCACTACCGTATTTGGGGGGCGCCATCGCGAGCGTAGCGGTTACCGGCGCGGCGCGGCGGCACTACATACTCTATTTTGGGGGTGCCGGCATGGGCTTCGGCACTACCGTATTTGGGGGGCGCCATCGCGAGCGTAGCGGTTACCGGCGCGCCGGCACTACATACTCTATTTTGGGGGCGCCGGCAGGGGCGTCGGCACTACCGTATTTGGGGGGCGCCATCGCGAGCGTAGCGGTTACCGGCGCGGCGGCCCTCATAACTATTTTTGTAACAGTAACACTAACTAATTAACTAATTTTTCACTAACACTAACTAACTATTTTACTAACTAATTTTACTAACTAATTTTTTAACTACTGTTTTAACTAAATTTCTAACTATTTTACTAACTAATTTTACTAACTTTTTTTCTAACTATTGTTTTAATTAATTTTCTAACTATTGTTTTAACTCAATTTCTAACTAAATTTCTAACTAATTTTACTAACTTTTTTTCTAACTAAATTTCTAACTAATTGTACTAACTTTTTTTCTTACTATTGTTTCTATATAATTAACCTAACAAATTAACTAATCTAACGAATAAAAAAAATAAAAATAAAAGAGAAGACGGCGGCGCTTACCGCGGCGGAGGTGGGCGTGGCCGGCAGCCGGCAGGTGGCGGGGGCGCGGCGGACGGCGAGGAGGCGGCCGCGGGCGGTGGGCGGGCGCGGGCGACGCGGTGGTGGACGGCGCGGTGGCGGACGGCGCGGGCGACGCGGTGGCGGCGCGCGGTGGGCGCGCGGGCGCGGCGCGCGGTCGGCGGTCGCGGTGGCGGAGGCGGTGGCGCCCCGGCAGCGGCGGAGACGGCGGCGGCGGCGGAGACGGCGGCGGAGGCGGTGGCGCGAGGCGACGGCGACGGCTCGGGGCGGCAGCCTGGCGGCGTGCGCTCGTTCGTCTCCGCGGGATTGATCTCCGCGGAGACGAAGGAGTTGCAGTTATAGTGCCCCCCCCTTTGGTCCCGGTTCGTCTAACAAACCGGGTCCAAAGACCCCCCTTTGGTCCCGGTTTGTAATAGAAACCGGGACTAAAGGCCATTTTTGCGTTGCGCAGCAAAAATGGCCTTTAGTCCCGGTTTGTAATACAAACCGGGTCCAAAGGCCACTTTTTTTAAAAAATTTCATTCCCGCCTTATTTCAAATGAAAAAAAGCCACCGCACCGCCACACGTGTCCACCGCCGCCACCGCCATGCATGTACAGGCCACCGTCGCCACCGCCACCGCTCGGCCACCACCGTCACCGCCATGTACGGGCCACCGCCGTGTACTCGCCCACCATCGCCACCGCCTGGCCACCACCGTCACCGCCATGTACGGGCCACCGCCGTGTACTGCCCACCACCGCCACCGCCATGTACAGGCCACCGCCGCCACCGCCGTGTACTGGCCACCGTCGCCACCGCCGTGTACTGGCCACCGTCGCCACCGCCGTGTACTGGCCACCGTCGCCACCGCCACCGCCTGACCACCACCGTCACCGCCATGTACGGGCCACCGCCGTGTACTGCCCACCACCGCCACCGCCTGGCCACCACCATCACCGCCATGTACGGGCCACCGCCATGTACTGGCCACCGTCGCCACCGCCACCGCCTGACCACCACCGTCACCGCCATGTACGGGCCACCGCCGTGTACTGCCCACCACCGCCACCGCCATGTACAGGCCACCGTCGCCACCGCCGTGTACTGGCCACCGTCGCCACCACCACCGCCTGACCACCACCGTCACCGCCATGTACGGGCCACCACCGTGTACTGCCCACCACCGCCACCGCCATGTACAGGCCACCGTCGCCACCGCCACCGCCTGGCCACCATCGTCACCACCATGTACGGGCCACCGCCGTGTACTGCCCACCACCGCCACCGCCATGTACAGGCCACCGTCGCCACCGCCACCGCCATGTCCGAACGGTAGGTTCTACGCCGAGATGCGCCGGTGGCTTCCGGCTCACCCTCGTCGACGACGAGGACCGTCGCCGCCACCGCCAGGTGCAGCGCCGGATCGCAATCGCCGAGCACGACGAGGAGTTGATGCGCCAGTGGAGGGCGCAGTTCCCCAACGACGTCGACAACACCGCCGCGTTCTTCGCCGACCTCCGGGCACAACGCGGGTCCAACAGGCGCCACCGTCGGGCCGTCGCCGTGTTCGAGCTCGATAACCCGAATACAACTTGGGCCGACAACGACCCTCGGTGGGACGACATTTGGACCGAGACAACCTCCGACGACGAGTAGATCGACTAGACTAGTTGTTTATCTATTTTAATTGTATTTTCAATAAAGTCGTTGTGGCGTACGCCGATGATGAGAAAAGTTTCCCGCCAGATTACATGTGGAATTAAAGTACAGAACTCAACTGAAAATTAATTAAGATACATGGCCAGATAGTACTCGTGCCTAGCCCTATAGTACTCGTGCCTAGCTCAACTGAAAATTAATTAAGATACATGGCCAGATTTGACTGTTCGAGTCATTCAGTCATACTCGTGCCTAGCCCTATAGTACTCGCCACTGTAGTCGTCGTAGTCGCCGTCATCATCGTCGCTGGCATCGGGGTCGCGGTAATCAAACCTCGACGGGAGAGCACGCGTGGGCTGGGACTGAGGGTAGCGCAGCGGGGGCCACGGTGGGCCATGACGCCCGGAGAGTCCGGTCGCGCCACCACAGCCGACGGCCGGCCTCGTTGAAGTTCGAAGGAGGCGGGCCGCCCTCCTCGTGCTCGGCGAGCGCCCTCTCACGCCGATTGATGAAGAAGCTTTCCCAAGTCGGGCTGTAGTCGGGATGCCACTGGGGATTCCTCCGCTGCTCTGGCGTGAGCTCGAAGTAGTAGTGGTTCGTGATGGCCATCTCGCGCGCCACACCTAAGGGACAGGAGGGACCGGTACCCCTCCGACGCTCAGCAACCAGCCGGTAGGGACGCGGTAGCCCGGCGGGCAGGGGTAGTTCGACGCGCAAAGCGCCTCCGCCTCCCGGAGGGTTAGAGATACGATGGAAGCCATGTGACCTGGTGATGAGGTTTGCGAGATATGAGTCTAGATGTGATATGTAAATGGAGGCCAAGCCAACATATATATAGTGAAAAAATGGCGGGAGGACGGAGGCGGGAAGCAAGTGGAAAGCGCGGGAAGAAAAATAGGCGGGAACGCAAAGGGCGCCAAAACCTGTCGGTGGGATAAGGACGTGTGGGTAACCTTTAGTCCCGGCTGGTGGGTACAACCGGGACTAAAGATCCTTTTTTGTGTCATCTAACAAAACTGTCGGTGGGATAAGGACGGGTGGGTAACCTTTAGTCCCGGCCGGTGGGTACAACCGGGACTAAAGATGTCGGCAGGATAAGAACGCATGGGTGGACGCACTGCTCGATGAGATAAAGCATGTAGCGCGCGACGCCCTGTCGAAGGAACAAGACAAAGTAGAAGAGGTGCCGTGCCTATAAAAGGAGCATCAATACGCCTTGCCAAGCAGATCAACAAGCCAAGCAGAGTTTCATTCCCATGGATGAAGGGAAGGGTTGGGAAATCTCCCGTGGCGCAGCTTCTCGAAGATGTCGTTGGTGCACACGCCCTACGACATCTTCGGAAGCTGCTCCTCGGAATTTTTCCCTGCAAGCCCCTAAACGACTACATCTCATCTAACAGTGTTGGGGAAAGGGTTGGGAAATCTCCCGTGGTGCAGTTTCTCGAAGATGTCATTGGTGCACACGCCCTATGGCATCTTCAGAAACTGCGCCTTGGAATTTTTCCCAGCAAGCCCCTAAACGACTACATCTCATCTAACAGTGTTGGGGAAAGGGTTGGGAAATCTCCCGTGGCGCAGTTCCTCGAAGATGTCGTTGGTGCACACGCCCTACGGCATCTTCAGAAACTGCGCCTTGGAATTTTTTCCTGCAAGCCCCTGAACGACTACATCTCATCTAACAGTGTTGGGGAAAGGGTTGGGAAATCTCCCGTGGCGCATCTCCACTTTTAATATCTTACATACAGTTACATGATTACACAAAAATAAATGGGAAATTGATTGCCATGTTGAGATACTCATTTGTGCCATGAACATTCTTCAATTAACTTGATGATGGAGCATCTTCATCATTTAATTAATCTTCTTCGGCCGTAACCATGGAGCATCTTCATCATTTAACTTGATGCTTGGATCAATGTTCACTCGAAGGGTGGAATTTCATCAAACTGATTATAATCTTCTGACATGTCTGTCTTGTCCTCCACTCCCATGATGTTTCTTTTCCAGAAAGAACTATGTGGCGCTTTGGCTCATCGTTTGATGTATTTGTTTCCTTATGTTTCCTTTTTCTTGGTTTGGTAGACATATCCTTCACATAGAAAACCTGGGCCACATCCTTGGCTAGGACGAATGGTTCGTCTCTATACCCAAGATTGTTGAGATCCACCGTTGTCATTCCATACAACTTGTCTACCTGAACCCCGCCTCCTGTTTTGTCGACCCATTTGCACCTAAACAAAGGGACCTTAAAAGAAGGTCCATAGTCAAGTTCCCATATATCCTCTATGTAACCATAATATGTGTCATTTGGGCCTTCCTTCATTATTGCATCAAACCGTACACCACTGTTTTGGTTGGTGCTCTTTTTATTTTGGGCGATCGTGTAAAATGTATTCCCATTTATCTCGTACCCTTGGAAAGTCACTACAGTCGAAGATGGTGTCTGCGCCAGCAAGTACAACTGATCTTCAATATTTTTGTTATTCAGGAGATGTTTTTGCAACCAACCGCCGAAAGTCGACATGTGTTCACGTCTAATCCAATCGTTCGACTGCCCCGGGTTCTGGGAGCGTAGAAAGTTCTTGTGGTCACCGATATACGGAGCCACCAAGGTGGAACTTTGTAGAACTGTGTAGTGTGCTTGAGTCAAAGAAATCCCGTCCCTACATATCATTGATTTCCTTCCTAGCGTGCCTTTTCCACTTAGTCTCCCTTCATGCCGCGATTCAGGAACACCAATCGGCTTAAGGTCGGGAATAAAGTCAACACAGAATTCAATGACCTCCTCTCGTTCCATAGCCCTTGGAGATGCTTCCTTCGGCCTAGCACGGTTATGAACATATTTCTTCAAGACTCCCATGAACCTCTCGAAGGGGAACATATTGTGTAGAAACACAGGACCGAGAATGGAAATCTCATCGACCAGTGTGAACGAGGAGATGTGTCATAATATTGAAGAAGGATGGTGGGAACACCAGCTCAAAACTAACGAGACATTGGACCACATCATTCCGCAACCTCGGTAGAATTTCTGGATTTATAACCTTCTGAGAAATTGCATTGAGGAATGCACATAGCTTCACAATGGGCAATCGAACATTTTCCGGTAGAAGCCCCCTCAATGCAATCGGAAGCAACTGTGTCATTATCACGTGACAGTCATGAGACTTCATGTTCTGGAATGTTTTCTTCTCCATATTTATTATTCCCTTTATATTGGAGGAGAAGCTAGACGGGACCTTGATACTGCTAAGACATTCAAAAAATATTTCCTTCTCTGCTTTTGTAAGAGCGTAGCTGGATAAATGACGTCCTTTAACTCTCTCATGCAGCTTTTTGGGGTCTTTCCAACGTTCTCGGTCCTCCCGTGCTTCGGTGTATCTTTTGTCTTCCCGTACACACCCGGAAAGCCTAGCAGGTTCACGCAAAGATTCTTCGTCACGTGCATCACATCGATTGAAGAGCGGACCTCTAAGACTTCCCAATAGGGTAGATCCCAAAATATAGATTTCTTCTTCCATATGGGCGCGTGTCCGGCATCGTCATTCGGAACAGACCGTCCGCCAGGACCCTTTCCAAATATTACATCTAGATCCTTGACCATACCAAATATATCAACACCATCATGATGGGGAGGCTTCCTCCGGTGATCAGCCTCACCGTTGTAATGCTTGCCTTTCTTTCTTACGGGATGGGTAATCCTAAGAAATCGACGATGCCCCGTGTACACGACCTTCTGACCTTTTTCCAAATAATCACCTTCGAGCTCATGTAAACAGGTGTGTGCATGCATTGTATCCCTTGTTTGACTGTCCCGAAATGTTACCAAGAGCAGGCCAGCCATTGATGGTTACGAAAAGCATCGCTCTTAGGTCAAATTCCTCTTGCTTGTGCTCGTCCCACACACGTACACCTGCTAGGGACCACAGCTGTAGAAGTTCTTGGACTAATGGCTTCAGGTACACATCAATGTCGTTCCCGGGTTGCTTCGGGCCTTGTACGAGCACTGACATTATAATGAACTTCCGCTTCATGCACAACCAAGGAGGAAGGTTATATATACAAAGAGTCACGAGCCGAGTGCTATGGCTGCAGCTCTGCTCTCCAAAAGGATTCATGTCATCTGTACTTAGACCAAACTGTAAGTTCCTTGCATCCTGTGCAAAGTTTTGGAACTCTCTATCGATTTTTCTCCATTGGGAGCCATCAGCAGGGTGCCTCAACATCACGTCTTTCTTACGGTCTTCTTTGTGCCATCGCAATAATCTAGCATGCTCTTTATTTCTGAACAAGCATTTCAGCCGTGGTATTATAGGAGCATACCACATAACCTTGGCAGGAACCCTCTTCCTGGGGCGCTCGCCCTCAACATCACCAGGGTCATCTCGTCTGATCTTATACCGCAATGCAGTGGCACACCGGACATGCATCCAAATTCTCGTACTCATCGCGGTAGAGGATGCGATCATTAATGCATGCATGTATCTTTTGCACATCTAATCCTAGAGGGCGAGACAATCTTCTTCGCTTCAGTACGTATCGGCGGGCAATTCGTTACCCCTTGGAAGCTTCCTCTTAATTATTGTCGAGCAACTTTCCAAATCCTGAGTCGGTGACACCGTTCTCACGCCTTCCATTGCAACAATTCCGAGTGTCTGCCTAGCTTTTTATGGCCATCTTCGCAAGTTGGGTATAACAATTTGTTGTGATCTTTTATCATCTTGTCGAAGGCCAACCTTTCCTTTTCAGTTTCACATTCTCTCCTTGCATCAGCAATGGCCCGGCCAAGATCATCATCGCGAGGCTCATCCGGTGCCTCTTGATCTTCTACTTCATTGTCTTCATTGCCTTCTGCGGTATCATCGTATTCAGGGAAATTGGGATAACCGTCATCATCCTCTTCCTCTTCGTCATTGTCTTCCATCATAACCCCTCTTTCTCCGTGCTTGGTCCAACAATAGTAACTCGGGCATGAAACCGGATCGCGAGAAGGTGGCTATGAATGAGACTCGAGTGAGCGTAATTTACGGTATTCTTGCAGTCCACACATGGACAATACATGAAGCCACCATGTTTGTTTGCCTCCGCCACGGCCATAAAATTATCCAGGCCCGCAGATGAACTCGTCAAACCGTCGGTCAATGTACATCCATTGCCGATTCATCCGCATGATATAATTAAGCTGATCAAAACCATTACGGAACATCACGATGTATATATACACATGCATTTTATCAATTGCGGATGAAAAGGATAAAGTTGTTAACCTCGATGAAGAAGAAAAAAGCAAGTTAAGTGTGGCTTGATTTGTGTAAACTCAAGTGGCAAATCCTCTTAAGCATTTCATCGAATACCTCTTGTGCATGTGAAGAAGAGAGGAAAGCAATACACCCCTCTTGTGAAGATAGTGAAAAAATGGCCAAGTGTGGCTCACACTTGGGCAGGGGCAAGGTTATATAGCCAGAGGCGGGGCCTTTGGACCCGGTTTGTATTACAAACCGGGACTAAAGGTTTGCCATGCCTGACAAGGCCTGCCGCCCCCTGCCGTGGACCCTTTAGTCCCGGTTTGCAATACAAACCGGGTCCAAAGGCCACTACAGGACAGGCGCCAGCGGGTGGGGTCGTCCTGGGCAGAAACGAACCGGGACCAATGCCCCCATTGGACCCGGTTTGGTTCAGCACTGGGACATTTGCTTGGGACCAAAGGCCTCTTCTCCACTAGTGTTCCCTTGCCGAGTGTTTCACTTGTAGAAAAGGGGGCTTTCGTCCGGAGCTTTACTCCCTACTATGTTAGGGCTCGGGACTAATATGTGCATTAGTCCCAGTTCTAACGGATAGGACGCAGCAAGGGCACGGCCAGCTTTAATTCCGGGTCAAACGAGACCTTTAGTCCCGGTTGGAGATACCAACCGAGACTAAAGGGGTTGCGGAAGGTTGCGGTTGGTGCGAGCCCATTTAGTCCCGGTTGCTATCCTCAACCAGGACTAAAGGTCTATCTTTAGTCTCGTGGATCGCTTTTTTAGCTTTGTAAAATACAAAAGAAAATGGTAGAAAGTTCAAAATTAAAAATCCTTTCGGATGTACGTAGGTTAGGTGATCTAGTTATTAATTTATTATGAAAAATAAAAAACATGAATTTTGACTTTTTTTGCAAAAAAACTGCATTTTTCGGTAAGATGACTACAACTTTTGCATACGAACTCGAAAAAACGGTTTAACATATGAAAATGTATCTATGCGAAAAGTTACATCCAAATTCAACTGCCAAAAGGAAATATGAAAAAAATTCAGATTTAGGTTTTGCCAAAAATCCAAGAGGTTAATAGAAGTGTGACATCATGACCAAGATTGACATGATACTGATATCAATAAGGTATGGTGGTGTACTTGGAAGCTTGCTCGGAAGATCTCAAAAGTTATGTCTGCTTGGATTGGAGTAGTTTGAGGATGGGTGACCGACTGGAAAGTTTGACCACGAGTAAGTACTTTGACTAGAGATTAAATGTAGTTAGAGATTAAACTGGTCAAATAACTCAAATACTAAAAATTCTGAATAAATAAATAAAAGAATGGAAAACACAAAAAAAGATCCTCCAATGCTAGACCTCTCTCGACTAAAGGTCCTCCAGCCCCAGCCCTCGACTTGACCCCACGTGGAGGCCTTTAGTCTCGATTTGTGCACAACCGGGACTAAAGAGGCAGGCCTTTAGTCTCGATTTCATACTCTCAGCTGGATAACCGGGACTAGAGCCCGTTCCCAAATAGGACTAGAGGGCACCGGAAAAAAATATTTGTGTCATGTACATCGATCTTTGCCGATTGTATTTTGCTGAGTACATGACACATGTGGCACAAGTGGCCTTTGCCGAAAACCAAATCGAGATACATGGCAAAACAATCTGTGTTGTCTGTCAGCACTCGGCGAAGAGAAAAAACACGGCAGAAACATAAAAGTACACTCGGCAAAGGAATACACACGGCATAGAAATTCTTTGCTAGGTGTCTAATCCATACACTCGGCAAAGAGCATGGCCATGTGGCATTTCTAGTGCGGCACTGATGCATGACTAACGTCGTCGGTCTTTGCCGAGTGTCTTCCATTAGACACTCTGCAAAGCACATCTTCGCCGTGTGTTTTTTCATGGCACTAGACAAAGACAAGTATTCGCGCCAAAACATTTCCAGGGGGAGTTCGGTGTTTTCCCGCTGTAACTTTGCTGAGTATGGGCATTCTTTGTTGTGTGTATTCCAGAAGATACATGGCAAAGACCCACTTTTCTTTGTATGACATCATGGCACTAGGCAAATATGCGGCGGTCCTCATTTTGCGTGAATGTTTTTTTTAGAATAATTGCCCGTATTCCAAAACTGAATTTTTCTTTCTCGCAACTCTGTGACATAAAATGAAGGCCTCCCAAGATCTCACATTTTTATGATTTTTTAAAATTAGTTTTCTCAAAATGAGACCCATCGAACGTCCTGTTTCACACCGGCGAGCGCAGCAGTGCACCTTTTTTCCGAAACGCGCGAAACCGAAAAAGATCACCATATAAAATGACACGTACCAGAGCTAAAAGTGGTTTTCCCAAAAAATCTAGAGTAATGAAAAGTAAACCCTTAGTGCAAATCCAGCCGGATTCCAACGGAATTGGCGGGAGACGGTAGTGGATTCTATGGATTCCCGGAGAGCGAGCACGCAGAGTTGGTGACTGGAACACATTGCGTAGGGGTTCTTCTATTCGTTGTGGAAGGGTTCCCCTCAAACATAGTTTGCGCCCCCTGTACGTGCTTCACACAAAAAAAATTGTTTCGAAACTTGTTGTGGAAGGGTTTTCCGCAGCCACGATGGTAAAACCACGCACACAACATTGATTCTCGTATTAGAGTGCATGTGCATCATATGGCCTCGTTCCAGCAAACTATGTCCAGCCGTGGGCCATAACCTAGCCCACTTAACACTACTAGGAAAAGGCTTACCGCTGGCGCACTGAAAAGGCTTACCGCCGGCGCTTTCGCATTCGCCGGCGATAACCTCGCCGGTGGTAATGCCTTACCGCTGGCACCTTCATTTTCGCCGGTGGTAACATGCTATTATCCCCGGCGTCTTCGCATATTCGCCGGGGGTATCTGTTACCACCAGCACATTAGCCATATTTGTAGGCGCCAGCAGTACATATTTAAAGAACTAAAAAAAATTAAAATCAGTTACCCCCGGCAACGAAGGCTATGCGCCAGCAGTAACGAATTTAAGAAACAAAAAAAAAGTCTATCCGTTACAAATTTAGCTAGTTTCAAGATTCAAAATTCCGGCCACCATCTTCATCAGCCACGCCCAAAACTCAGGTAGATCGTCAGAACCTCTCTTTGCGCTCCTCCGTTGATTGCTGTGCCACTGTCACGGGTTGGAGTCAGGATTGAGGGTCAGACGTGCAACAAACAAAAACAGTAAGCACATATTATTCCATCTATGCGCACAAGTATTCATTGAGCTGAAGCAAATATCCATCTATGCATGTTGCTTTCCCCACTGTCTACACAAATATGCATACTGCTCGAAAAAGGAAACAATTTTAAGCAAGAAATTATGCAAAACCTGTTTATTGGTTCAAACAACGAGTTCACCAAAAAGAGCAATCAAGAATGTCTAGAATAACAGCAGAGAATAGGACATCTATGAACAAAACATCCTACTGCAATGAGCAATCAAGGAGTAAATAGCTAATTGCATTAAGGCCAGCTAGTGGAATTTTTCATGCTACGGGCAGAGCAGCAATGAGCAGAGCACTGTGATTATGAGTGTCAAAGAACAACTAACTGACGTCTTGCGGAGGATTGGACTGACCTAGGTTGTGGGAAGCAGCAAGCAGCCTGGCCGGGCTCGACAATGTCCTCCTGGTGGCCTTCAGCATCTTGGTGCAGATGCGGTAGGCGCCGGCTAGACTAAACCGCGACGGCCGCCGAACCGACCCAGCTCCCAGCTACGATGCGCGTGAGTAGGTGAATGCTAGCGGTCGCAATCACCGGATCGAGGGTCCAAGCCACCAGACGGTGAAGCGCCGCGGGCGCCGCTGCGAGCCAACCACCACTCCCGCCGACCCATCGCCGCAAATTGATCCAGGGAGCCGGCGCCACGGCCGCTCCTACCTTTGCTCCACCTCGCCGCCGCAGGGACCCAAGGGTCGGACGCCACGGCCGCACCGCACGTCACTCCATCAGAGGCCTATATGCCATGCCCGGGCGGCGCATCGCCTCCTCCAGCGCATCCATCGGGGGATCCACGCCACGACCGCGTTGCCTCGAATCCCGTCCCTGCCACCAGACAGGGAGACGGGGAACAGGGAGATGCCGGAGATCTTCAGCTTCCGTCGGCTAGGTCTTCGATCGGGATCCGTGGCAGCGTCAGCGTCGAGGAAGGGCGACGAAGTTAGGACCTGCAAAGAACGAACAACAACTCTTATTGTCAACTAGACCAATCTACCAGCATATGCTCATAGTAAGATAGGGTATAATATGAGGTTACTCAGCTGACCATCAATTGACTCGTCACTAATATGCACTCACATGAGACGCTAAGCTACATAATCTCGAAAATAAACAGAAATGTAATAGGAATAATTCCATTTCTGTCAGTGCATCTAGCACAAGATCAAGCACAGGTATGCATGTCTTCAGATCAATCCCAGAATAAGCAGATCCCTAATATCCTATCTGAGATAATAGCGACAAAACACTCAACAACCTAACTGAGATTAATCACAAACAGAGAAAGCGAGAACCAACATCAACCTAATCGAGCTAAGCAGACAACTAGGCTTTCAAAACAACAACTAACCGCGTAGACATGCCCTGCTATACTAAGACATGATTTGAGCGACGAGTAAACTAGTAATCTCTAGGCACGTACAGATTCATCATAGTAATAACAACAAAGCGCCAGTAGTCGTGAAGATACAACTAGCCATCAACCAGCGCGAGCATACGCAGCAACAATCCGCTTGCTTCAATCGACTACCCCGTCAACAGAAGCAGTAGATCCGAGCGATATTCCTCATGGCACGAACGGCACACGCAGATCTATCCCTCCAACCCCAGATCGAACTCGAATTATCTAGATCCTACCATATCCCGGCACCCGACACATGGAGGCTGGACACGCTTAAGGAAAGACGTAGGGGGAAATCGGCGGGGGCGTTCGCTCCTTACCTTGCTTGTGGCCGGCGCGCTGCTCGTTGGTGTGGCACTGCGCGCACTTGGTCTTGAAGATCTTGGCGTCGGCGGCCGGGTTGCCGGGGGAGCCTCGGAGAAGGAAGCCATCGCTGCCGCCGCACGGAAGCAGGGACTCGCCGGAGGAGGAGGGGGAGTCAAGGGGAGAGAGGCCAAGTGAAACTTTTGCTCGCCTCCGTTCGCGTCGCCGCCGCCGCAGTCGTTGTCGCGAGAGGGTGTAGGGTTTGGTTGCTGCGTGCGTTTTGACTATGTGAAGAAACGAGAGAAGCGAGAGAGATTGAAGCGAATAGAATACTTTATTGATAGAGACTGCGGCTATTTATAGTAGGCCAACAGTTGGAGTACAAGTCGGTTCCTTTACATGCGTCTGTTCGGAAGGGACGCAACTTTTCATAATACACAGCGATTGGACAAAACTCTAACTGCTAGGTAGTTATGCTAAGGAAATCCTAACTGCTATATTAGCCTAGATCTAACGCTAAGATCTAACTGCTAATATTTCCTAACACTCCCCCTTGGACAATGCTGTATTCTAATCTTCATTGTCTTGATAATCTTCACATATCTCGGAGTGATGGAAAATATTTTTAAGATCCTGATGATTCGCGATCTTGAATAACTGACTTTTCTCGACCTTGTAGAGTTGATATCCTCCAACAAATCCTGTAAAATTATAAGGAGAAAATATAGGAATCCGATATACCGTTGGTATAATAATTGTACCATTAAAACCTATATGAGAAATCGGTTGAAGATCTCATAAGGAAAAGTACAATATATTGTTATCGGATGATAATTAATAAGTTCAGTTCTAGGAATTTTCTCCCCCTGTACCTTGCAAATTCCGTAGTCGTCTCATACCAATGCCATGAATGCATTTTTGAAATGCAGTTGTTGGTAAAGACTTAGTGAACAAATCTGCAAGATTGTCACATGATTTTGTTTGCAAAATATCAATTTCTCCATTTTTCTGCAATTCATGAGGAAAGAACAGTTTTGGAGCAATATGTTTTGTGATGTTACTTTTAATATATCCCATATGCATTTGAGCAACACATGCAGCATTATCCTCATAGATAATGGTTGGTGATTCCAGTGAACCAATACCGCATGAAGTTTTGAATATGGTTGATCACTCTGCGAAGCCATACACATTCTCGTGAAGCTTCATATAATGCAATTATTTCAGAGTGATTAGTTGATGTTGCTACTAAAGTCTGTTTTGTTGACTTTCATGAGATAGCAGTTCCACCATATAAAAACACAAACCCTGTTTGTGACCTGGCATTATGGGGATCAGAAAGATAGCCAGCGTCAGTATAACCAATCAAGGTCATTTCTTGATTTTTCTTATAGAATAAATCAAGGTCTTTAGTACCATTTAAATATCTGAAGATATTCTTTACTCCTGCCCAATGGCGTTTGGTTGGAGCAGCACTATGTCTAGCCAGTAAATTTACTGCAAAGGCAATATCTGGTCTAGTACAATTTGCGAGGTACATTAGTGCTCCTATGGCACTCAGGTACGGGAACTCAGGTCCCAGTATCTCTTCGTCATCATCCCTAGGTCTAAAGGGATCCTTTTCCATATCAAGGGATCGAACGACCATTGGTGTCTTGGATGGATATGATTTATCCATATTAAATTTTTCCAAAACTTTCTGAATATAAGCGGGCTGATAAACGAGTATTCCCGAGGGAAGGTGCTCAAGTTGTAAACCTAAGCAAAATTTGGTTTTACCCAAATCTTTCATCTCAAACTCCGTCATTAAATGATTGCGTGCCACAGTTATGTCTGCTGCGTTACCAATGATGTTGAGGTCATCAACATATACTGAGATGATACAAAATCCCTTTGAGGATTTCTTTATAAAAACGCATGGACAATCATCATTGTTTGAGTATCCTTTATGGAGAAGGAACTCACTAAGTCGGTTATACCACATTTTACCCGACTGCTTCAAGCCATAGAGTGACTTTTGTAATTTTACACAATACATGTTGCGATTTATGTCTGGATTCGGAATTTTAAGTCCATCAGGAACTTTCATATAAATATCCGCATCTAGTGACCCATATAAGTATGCGGTCACTACATCTATTAACTGCATTGATAAATTCATTTGTACTGCCAATGATATTAAATATCGAAACGTAATTCCACTCATTACAGGAGAATATGTATCGTCGTAGTCGATACCGGGTCTCTGCGTAAACCCTTGTGCTACTAGTCTCGCTTTGTATCTCACCACCTCATTGTTTTCGTTCCTTTTTCGAACAAAAACCCATTTAGCTCCCACGGGGAAGACTTTATGAGGAGTAGGTATTACTTTAGAGAATACCTCTCTTTTGTTAAGCGGGAGCAGTTCTGCCTCAATTGCCTCCTTCCATTTAGGCCAATCCGAGCGCTTCAGGCACTCTTTCATAGATTTTGGCTCTGGATCCAGTTGAAAGGTTTTAGCAATTTTCGAGGAGAAATATATGTCGACAATAGTAGTCTTTCTATCGTATGATTCTCCCGAATCAATATAGTTTGTGGATATTTCTTTGATTCCTTCAGGCACCGTGTGATTTCCCATAACAACGGGGTCTGAGTGTTTCGATGTCCCAGCATTAGTATTTGTGCGCACATTTATGCTGGGCTCTTTATGTTGAGCATCAATTTGGTGTCTATCAACTTCAGGTTGATTTTCATTTACTGACATAGATTTTGATTTTCTTTGTTTCCGCGGTGGCTTTGGAGAAGCCCTTTCCCTTCTAACCAGATTTCTCCCCCTTTTATTTGCAATTGGGAGTTGAGTAGTTTTATTTGGTACCTCTACTCGTTCTGGTGCATTAGCTGCAGGGATATAAGATTTAGTGACACCTTTGTGATCGATAAATGCGTTCGGCAAGTTGTTTGCAATGTTTTGCAAATCTATTATTCTCTGAACTTCAGATTCAGATTCTCTAGTACGTGGGTCTAAGGACTGGATGCCTGTAACATTCCAATCTATTTCCTGGCATTCTTTGTGGTTTGTTTCTCCCCCTAATGCCGAGAAATGGTCCTCATCAAAAATTGAATCAGCGTACCGGGCTGTAAACAGGTCCCTGTAAGGGGTTCTAAATATTTTATAATTGACGGAGATTTATATCCCACATAGATTGCTAATTTTCTATGGGGGCACATTGAGGTACGCTGCGGTGGTGATATCGGTACGTAGACAGCGCACCCGAATTTTCGCAGGTGAGAAATACTTGGCTGATTGCCGCGTACTATTTGAAACGGGGAAGTTTCATGATATGCAGTTGGTCTGACTTGAATCAGATCTGCGGCGTGTAAAACCGCATGTCCCCAACAAGAGGTTGGTAATTGCAATTCTGTAATAATGGTCTAGCAATTAGTTTTACCCTTTTGATTAAAGATTCAGCCATTCCATTTTGAGTATGAACATATGGTACTGAATGTTCTAGATGGATACCTAAAGCCATACAATAATCATTAAATGCGCGTGAACTAAATTCAGCAGCATTGTCCATTCTTATTGATTTTATCCTGTGTTCAGGATGATTTGCTCGTAATTTGATAATTTGAGCAATTAATTTGGCAAAGGCATGGTTGCGTGTGGACAATAAAGACACATGTGACCATGTTGCGGTCAGAAACCCACCGGCGAGCAGCGACGGGCAACACAGGAGAGCCGGGAGCAACTTAGGGCTGCGGCTGGCCCTGGTCCCTCCGAGCGACGGCCCGCAAAGACTCCGGCACGCACGTCCGATGCTGGTGCAAGGGCGTGCCACCTGACCTATACCCGGTCGGGAAGGTGATGGAGATGCCTCGCTTAGTTTCCTGCATGGCATACACGTAAACATTAAATACGAGCCTCGATCGGCTCTCAGGTTGTCCCGTGAATCGGCTCAAAGAGCCGATCCACCCATGATTCGCACGAGGTGTACGAATATATGGTGGTCCTGCTTGATCGAATAAAGCTAAAACGATCTACGACGATTTAGGGTTTTCACCGCATAATCGGAACATCCTACTCGTGATTGAGCCTCGCGGCCACGCACGGTGTTCGTAAGCCTATCCTAGACAAGGCCTAAAAACCAACACGAAGTTGATCCTCGGAACATCCTGTCTAGGGCTAGCAAACTACACCCTACGCGCCGCTGGATCCTTCAACCCTTTGTAAGGCCTAACTATGCAGATGTTAAACTAATCCTTGAAGAACAAGGAGCAACCATAACGGATCGGATCTACTAAATAATGATCAAGCGGGGTGCCGCCCCTACACCTAAGATAGGTGTAAGGGCAGCTAGATGTCTAAGGGTTGCATGACGATAACATATGATACGATGAACAATGCTAACCCTAACACATCTAAGATAACTACGTTGCTCGCCATCAAAAAGGCTTCAGTACGAGCAACGCATGAACAGCGAATAAACTTGTACTGCCTAGATCGCAAGATGCGATCTAGGCAGCATGATGCTTACCCGGAAGAAACCCTCGAGACAAGGGAGTTGGCGATGCGCCTAGATTGGTTTGTGGTGAACGTGATTGTTGTTTATTTCATAAACCCTAGATACATATTTATAGTCCGTAGACTTTCTAGCGTGGGAATAATCCCAACCGTGCACGAGCCAAACTCTAACTAACCGACACGTATCCTACTATATTACAGATACATGGGCAAACTAGCCCAAACTTTGCATATAAGGCCGATTCACATATATTCTTCCATGTATAATCTTCAAGCCCATCATGATCGCGGCCCACCTCTGACTCGGTCAAATTCTGGTGATAACACATGCCCTCTCGGTTTTGGAATTGATAATTCCAAAATCACTCTGCTTTTTCTTCGTCGGGTCATGTCGTGGCAGAGCAGAACCGTCGCAGTATTCTTCATCATGATGCCTTGCCTTCTCAACTTCTCTGCAAAATTTGATAGCTTTGGCATCACTTCCTCGGAAACTGCAATGGCATTAAATCTCCACTAGGCTCCTCCTTATTTAACTGTGCCGACTGATTCGCCTTTTCATCCCCCTCCTCTGTTCTAGCTATCGGCACCGAAAAGCCCTCTTCCCTTGTAGCAATGTCTTCTTCTTCCTCCGTCTCCTCCGGCCTCTCCCTCCAGTCTTCCTCCTCGAGCGAGCCGGAGTGAAACTTTGATCATGTGCCAGACGGCCCGCCCGAAGCACTCGTCGGGTCAGATGGCGACCTTCCTCTGACCGATGGGGAAGACGACCTCAAGTTCCTCATCGAAGGGGAGCTGAAGAGCGAAAGCGAAGACGGCCTCCACCCCTGGGCGAAACCCACCTCCTCCGACGGGGAGGAGGAAGAAGAAGAAGTAGAGGAAAAAGAGGAAAAGGAGGAGGATGATTCCTCCTCCTCCGCTGGGTACCCGCCGGCAAAGCGATCCCGCGCTTGGGCGGACAGCGAGGACGATGATGATGACGAGGAAGAAGAGGAAAAGGAGGAGGATGATTCCTCCTCCTCCGCTGGGTATCCGCCGGCAAAGCGCTTCCGCGCTTGGGCGGACAGCGAGGATGATGATGATGACGAGGAAGAAGAGGCTCCGACCGAGGGCTGGGGTAGCAGCGACGAGGAATTCTCCGGAAGCAGCGCCGACGGCAGCGATGCCGACGACGAGGCCAGCGAGGACTAGTAGAGTAGGACTAGTAGCCCCTGAGCAATCGGCTCTTCTTTTGTTTCCCTTTCTTGAACAATCGGCTCTTCTTTGTAAAAAATCCCTCTTATTATGAAGAAGAACTTCTCAGCTGATTCTGTCCTTTCACCAAATTTACCGATTGCTAAAATAAGTCAACAAATTACGAGCCGATGGCAGCGCACCGGTCCTTGCCATGAAAACGCGAGCAGAGCCAACTCTACTGTTTATCCAAATGGTAATCTGTGGCCTGTCCGCAAGGGCAAAACCCAATTCCCCAAAACGCCATTTGAACAGATCCAACCCACGGCCATACGAACCTCAGATGTCAATTGCGCAGGTTCGCAACTGCAATGAATCCATGGGCAGCACCATCCAAAGCCCACGCTATGGTTCCCAGCCTGAAGGTGATCCTTAACTGCCCCTTACTGTCCGAACATAGCGCCTTGCTCTATCTTTTCGCAGCAACAGAGACGGTTCTGACTCTGTAAATGATGGTGGCTTCCTTTTCAGCAGCTCTAGTAGTCTTCTACTGCAACAACTCACCGCTTTCGAAGAAGGTTATGATGCAGGGTCAGCCGACGACACTCCAATCGGCTTCTAAAAACAGAGCATCTACCAGGCCAGCTGCCCCCCGAGCCTCAGTCAAGGCAAAAATAGCGGTGAGGATGCACAGATCAAACTGGTAATCTGAGACAGCCACCATGAAGAGTCAGCCAAACTTGCCCCCATTGATCAGCTTTCTTCCGCTGAAAGCCGATGTTGTAGACGAAACACCAACAGCTTAATGAGAAAGAGGCGGCCTTGAAGCTGAACTGAAGACCATCTTGGCAAAAATCCGCGTCTTGAGCACATAGCTGGTAGATCTTGTGTAATTTGTACTAGAGTCGATGGCTGTGCATCGGCTTTGTTTCTTAGCTCTAAAGTCGATGTCCTTGCATCGGCTGTATACCATGAGAATTTTTTTTTTACTGGCCGATTTTTCTATCGGCCCCCAATATTTTACTGCACATGTATCGCACATGTTCATCTGATTAGGTGCCCCCCCGAGCCGAATCTGTCAAGTAACTGCAGATATCGGCTCTGTAGTTAGCCAAGGTACTGTATTTGCACGTCGGCTCCGGTAGGACCAATATTGGCTCTCATCAGCCGACGTAAAACCGCTGCCTAATAGATCGATGTTGAACACAGGCGGAATATGTGGTGAGGATAATTTTGGCCGATTGCTGGAATCGGCCTCCATGTTGATCGAATTGCGCAATGAAGGTTTTGTAATGTTCCCCCATAGCTCTTTGGGGCCGATCCCAAGGATCGGCCTCGCCACTTTTGCCCATCGGCTTGTTCTTGCTACACGGTCAGGCCGGTGGATAAGACCAGCCTAACCCCATCCTTCGTCACGTCGATGCGCTCGCAGTCGTCCAAATTGATGCCTGAGAGCGGCTCTTGGCCTGCTGTTTCCCAAGCGTTCATGCCAGCCGTTGAAATCTCGGCTGAGTCATCTGCATGGACGACCTCTACCTTATTTCCATCCCACTGTATTACGCATTGGTGCATCGTGGATGGAATGCAACAGTTGGCGTGGATCCAATCTCTTCCTAGCAGAACAGCGTAGGTGCTCTTGCTATCGACAATGAAGAACGTCGTAGGGATGGTTTTCCTTCCTACGGTCAGATCCACGTTCAGAACACCTTGTGCGTCAGACGCTTGGCCGTTGAAATCGCTCAATGTCACGTTGGTCTTGATCAGGTCCGAGCTAGAACGTCCCAACCGACGCAGCATGGAGTATGGCATAATGTTGACTGCCGCTCCGGTGTCCACCGAAGCATCTTGTTGACAGGCTGCCCATTGATATAACCTCGCAAGTACAGGGCCTTCAGATGTCTGTAGCTTCTTTCTCGTGGCTTCTCAAAGATAACTGGCCGTGGGCCGCAGTCGAGTTGTGCCACAGGTGCCTCGTCTAATCCTGGAGCACTAAATTCCGTCGGGAGGATGAACACCATGTTTGTGCCAGCCGATGTTTCATCATCGGCTTTCCTTTGCTTGGGGCGCCACTCCATTTTTTGTGGTCGACCCTCTTCATCCAGGGTCCGCTGAATTTTCGCGGCCAGATCAGGCCGCACCTTCCTTAGCGTGTGCAGGTATAACCTTTCGGCTTCCTCCAAGCCACGCAGTCGCTAAACCCTACGCTTCTGGGAACGGCTGAGTCCATCAGGGCACCACCTTGGCCGGTGGTACCTGTCTTCTTCTTCTTCATCATCGTCTTCCCAATCCTCGAGATCTTCCACCCGAGGGGACTCAGCGTGCTTGTTCCGAGGTGGGAGAGGCCCTAGACGTTTGAACACGGACACGTTAGCTGCATCCTTCCTCTTCTGTCTACACTCTGGGCAGTTGCCGATTGTAGGTAATCGGCTCATTCCTGAGTCCCAGCAGTGCCTGAAGAAGGGACAGTCCCAGTGCCTATCCTCGTCGTCTTGCTCCCTCGACTTTTCCTTGGCACGGCGCTCGTACTCCTCCTCATCGCGATCATGCCGACGACGTCTCCTGGCGTCCCTAGCCAGACGATCTCTTTCACCATTGTCGTTGGGTCGTCGTCGTTGGTCATACTGACTCACATACTTGTTGAGGAGGTGATCAGAGAGAGGTCGCTGATATCTCACATTCCTTACTTCTCCCTCTGTGATGTAGCGCTTGCCATCGTGACGGAGCCGATCGCGTGGAGCGGCCTCCTCTGTGTCCTTGCTACGAGAGCAGCTGCCCTCGTCTCCGTCCTTGCCAGAGTGGTGTCCAGGTCCTACCATGTTGATGTTGAACGAGAATCCTGGCTGGCACCCTTCAGGGTAAGTGCACTCCACCATGTTAACGGCGGGGAAGGGGTGGGTGTCGACCTTCATGGCGTACTGGTTGAAAATTAGACGTCCTTGTTCTATCGCCATTTGGATCTGCCCGACGCCACACCCTGCAGTCGTTGGTGGTATGGGAGAACGAGTTATGCCATTTGCAGTATGGCTTTCCGTTCAGCTCCTGTACCGTGGGGATTTTGAGGCCTTCGGGTAACTTCAATTGCTTCTCCTTGAGTAAGAGGTCGAAGATTTGCTCAGTTTTAGTCACGTCAAAATCAAACCCTCTGGGCGGACCTGGTGGCTCAACCCATTTGCAGGACACGGGGGTTGCCCCCCGAGTCCATTCAGCCACTGCTACCTCTTGATCTCCCGCAGAGCCTTCGTCTTCATCCGCCTCAACCGGGACTACCGCACGCTTGAATTTGTCCCGGTACAAGTCCGGGTGGCGCTGTTCATATAACGACGGTTTCTGAACCATGTGCGCCAGTGACGGGTAGTCTGCTTGGGAGGCCATATCCTTGATTGGTGATGCAAGGCCCACAACTGCCAACTCGACTGCTTCTTTCTCAGTCACACGAGCCGAATAACATCGGTTCCTAAGATTTCTGAAGCGCTGGACGTATTCTGCCACAGTTTCTCCACGCTTCTGACGTACTTGTGCTAGATCGGCAATACCGGCCTCGGAAGCCTCTCGAGTGATACCGCATGTGGAACTGCTCTTCCAACTGCTTCCACGTCCGGATTGAGTCTGGTGGCAGCGATGTGTACCACCCGAAAGCCGATCATGTGAGGGACTGTGCGAAGAACCTCACACGTAGCTCATCTGCTGCTGAGATCGTGCCCAGCTGTGCCAAATATCGGCTCACATGCTCGATGGAGCTGGAACCATCTGATCCATTAAACTTGGAGAAATCAGGGAGCCGATATTTGGGTGGTAGCGGGATCAACTCGTACTCGTTGGGGTACGGCTTGGAATAGCCGATTGTCCTCCTTTTCGGCACCATGCCGAACTGGTCTCTCAGGATCGTACTGATTTGATCCGCGGTGCTGGCTGCAGGAGTCGAACTCTGAAGATTCGCCGGAGTGGCATACTTAGCCAGCCATGCTTGCTTTTCCAGCTCTGAGCCAACTGCAGGAGCTGAGCTCTGGAGGTTTGTCGGAGTGGCATACTTAGCTAGCCACGTCTGCTTCTCAAGATCTGTTCCCGAAGTTCCTCCTGTTGTTCCAGAAGTCCCTGCTGTTGCAGCCTGGTTTGTGAGTGCCCAGTTACTGCAGTCTGGCACGTATGTGCACGTGTACCCGTGAGGAATCTCCTTAGGCGCCTCATGCAAGAACTGGTAGTGACTAGGGTCACCACCGATCTTGTAGACGACGTATGCCGGTGAATTCGGCACTTCTGGTGCTGCCAACGCAAATGGCAGCGGTGGACGGGACTGGAGTGGCATCTCTCCTTGGTATGTCCCAAGAGCTGGTCCTGACGGAGAGTACTGATGCCTCATGATTTCCTGGATCACGCGAAGAGCGACACGCTCCAAAGCGTTCACCAGGCTCTCAGAATGGCGGTGCAGCGAGTGAGCCACCATGTAGTTAATCTCCTGACGCAGGGACCTGGTGCGTTATTCGGACGGGGCGGACAGGTCCACTCCATCGAGCGCGCCTTCAGGTGAGAACCCTTTCCACCTGATGCCGTGTGAGCGGGTTCTGTGAAAAGAGCCGATGAGGTCGGCTTCGAGGATTGCTTTGACCTCGTCATACTTCTTCTTGAGCTCCTCGGTCGGATCCTCGTACGTGATCGGAGTGCCGTCCACCATCTCGGATGTAGATGGCGATGCGGTTGATGTCGAAGATTGTCCCACCGGGCGTGCCGGAATGTGTTGCGGTCGAAACCCACCGGCGAGCAGCGACGGGCAACACAGAGAGCCGGGAGCAACTTAGGGCTGCGGCTGGCCCCGGTCCCTCCGAGCGACGGCCCGCAAAGACTCCGGCACGCACGTCCGATGCTGGTGCAAGGGCGTGGTCAGGAAGGTGATGGAGATGCCTCGCTTAGTTTCCTGCATGGCATACACGTAAACATTAAATACGAGCCTCGATCGGCTCTCAGGTTGTCCCGTGAATCGGCTCAAAGAGCCGATCCACCCATGATTCGCACGAGGTGTACGAATATATGGTGGTCCTGCTTGATCAGAATAAAGCTAAAACGATCTACGACGATTTAGGGTTTTCACCGCATAATCGGAACATCCTACTCGTGATTGAGCCTCGCGGCCACGCACGGTGTTCGTAAGCCTATCCTAGACAAGGCCTAAAAACCAACACGAAGTTGATCCTCGGAACATCCTGTCTAGGGCTAGCAAACTACACCCTACGCGCCGCTGGATCCTTCAACCCTTTGTAAGGCCTAACTATGCAGATGTTAAACTAATCCTTGAAGAACAAGGAGCAACCATAACGGATCGGATCTACTAAATAATGATCAAGCGGGGTGCCGCCCCTACACCTAAGATAGGTGTAAGGGCGGCTAGATGTCTAAGAGTTGCACGACGATAACATATGATACGATGAACAATGCTAACCCTAACACATCTAAGATAACTACGTTGCTCGCCATCAAAAAGGCTTCAGTACGAGCAACGCATGAACAGCGAATAAACTTGTACTGCCTAGATCGCAAGATGCGATCTAGGCAGCATGATGCTTACCCGGAAGAAACCCTCGAGACAAGGGAGTTGGCGATGCGCCTAGATTGGTTTGTGGTGAACGTGATTGTTGTTTATTTCATAAACCCTAGATACATATTTATAGTCCGTAGACTTTCTAGCGTGCGAATAATCCCAACCGTGCACGAGCCAAACTCTAACTAACCGACACGTATCCTACTATATTACAGATACATGGGCAAACTAGCCCAAACTTTGCATATAAGGCCGATTCACATATATTCTTCCATGTATAATCTTCAAGCCCATCATGATCGCGGCCCACCTCTGACTCGGTCAAATTCTGGTGATAACAGACCATCTAGTGGATGCATCAATTAGCACCATGAAGTACCTAAATGGTCCCGATAGAGGTTGTATTGGACCACATATATCTCCTTGAATTCTTTCAAGAAAATTAAGTGACTCATTTTTAACTTTGAGATAGGATGGCTTAATAATTAATTTCCCGAGTAGCACATGCGGTGCATACAAAATCTGATGATTTAGGAAATCTTGTAGTTGGTAAGTTGTGACCAACAGAATTGCCTATAATTTTTCTCATCATACCTATTCCGGGATGACCAAGGCGATCATGCCAAGTCTTGAATTTATCAAGATTCTGAAAAATTATTTTATACGTAACATAAGGTACGGGTTTGATGTATGTAAAGTATAATCCGGATGAAAATGAAGGGAATTTTTCAAGAGTTTGTTCCTCATATCCGTTGTTTTTTGTTAAAAGCAAAAATTCTTTCTTATCCACTCAACAGTTTTTAGGTGGAAATTATTAGATCGGATATCTTTGAAACTTATAAGGGTACGTGTAGATTCAGGATACAAGAGTGCATTCTGAATTACAATAGTAGTACCCATAGGGAGTGTGAAAGTGGCTCTTCCTGAACCAATTATTGCTTTGTTACTCCCGGTTATAGTCATAACATCTTCCTTTCTCTTAGTAAGAGTTTGGAAGTATTTTGTTTCCCTTAAAATTGTGTTAGTAGTAGCACTATCCACTAAACATAATTCTTCTTCCATCGGATTTTTCCCGTAAAATTTCTAAAAATAGAAAGAGAATATTTTAGAATAAATTTATTTTATTCATATATTCATCAAATTACATACATAGTATTTATATTACAAATTCGAAATATAAATACATTACAATATTATGTCTGATTCACATAATACAATACATGTAGTCTAAAAGACTTTATTCTACTTGTTGTTATACAATATATAACACAACGTAGTATGTGAGTAGCTAAGTGACATCAATTGTTTAGGAGATCAATTGAGGTCTCCAAAAACATCTTGGGTGTAGTCCACAAGCATTTCTTCATCGAGGATGATGTTGTCCTTTGGCTTGAATTCTTCAATACCACTTTGAGAAGGACTAGCTTGAGGGTTGTCTTCAATGGCGTTGAAGTGAGCTTCAGCCTTGTTTCCGTGAACTTGCTTCCCTTTTCCTCCATACTTCATGTATAGATCCACTAGGTGCTTGGGAATACGACATTTGTTTGTACGATGATTCGCACATCCACACCTTTGACAAACTTGAGAGTTGTCATTTTGATCATTTTTCTTGAAATGACCTTTCCCCTTAAATTCACCATTGGTCCTTTGACCATTATTCTTCCACTTTCCCTTGAATTTTCGGAAGTTCCTCTTACGGTTTCCGAATTTATTAGTAAAATGAGCATTAGCATGTGCTTCAGGGATCGGCATGGCACCCGTTGGGCGAGCATTGTGATTTTTCATGAGAAGTTCATCATGCTTCTCGGCCGAAGTAATGTGTATATAAGCTCGGAATACTTCGTGTATTTGTGTTGACGATATTGCTGTTGCAATATCCTCATCGAGGATGGAAAGTGCATAAGGTTTTCTCGATTAAATCTTCATCCGAAACTTGCTTGTTGCAAAATCTCAGTTTGGAGTTAACTTTATGCACGGCAGTAATTATATGCCGCAACGGACTTAAAGTCCTGGAACCTTATGAGAGACCATTCTCTCTCGGCTTCCGGCAACATAACCGCTCTTTGTTGGTCATATCTCTCCTTGAGGGAGTTCCATAAAGCTAGTGGATCCTCCTCCATCAAATATTCATTTTTTAAATCGGGATGGAGGTGGTGCCTTATGAAATGTAATGCCGCATACTTTGCCACTTGGGGTATTTCTGGAGCATTTTCGGGGGGTGTGATAATCACAGGACCAAGGCCACGACCATTTAAATTTATTTTCATATCCATGGCCCATGGTAGATAGTTACTACCATCAAGTTGCAGTTCTTGGAATTCTTTTTTACTGATGTCACCCATTTTTTCTGCATGTATGATCATGCATTTAATTAATTTTACTTGATAGTAAAATTTATTTTGGTAAACAACAAATTTGTTCTAGAGGAACAATTTGAACGCGGATGAATTTAGAGCGCGGGATAAAGTTGTTGTACCAAATAACATGTTATAATATGCTAGAGGCAAATATATTAATAACATGGCACATTACATACTTGTGACTTCTAATAAACATAAGGTCTAGAATAGATGTATTTACATCACACTACACTGCTAATCTGAGTAAAGCAAACAGAGATTTTCAGACAGTAGTACTACACGTAACACTACACGTAACAGTAGTAAACTAGACACGTAGCTTTCCAGACTTTTCAGTACACGGGCTGTCTGGGCACATCGCTGCATCAATAGAAAAATAGGGACTAGAGTCTGGGAGGGGAAGAAAATCCTATACGACCGGGTCGTATAGGCCAAGAGCGCTGGACCACCTCCCACGGACGACACGTTGCAAACCAAATCTCAAAGCAAGGATTCCTAATTCTCATTTGGCAAATCCCAAAATGTACTTCTCTCCATGCCGGCCTGCTCCGCCCCCACGACCACAGTTCCACCAGCGAGGATGCAGATCGTCCCCGGAGACCTAACCAAAACGAGCCAAGGGGACCTGGATGCTCACCCCTGTGGTGCAGCCATCAGCGCTCTGCCCAGGATCTCCCGCCTCGGCACCCCACTTGCGGGACTGCCGACCGGCCGTCCACTGTGCTTTCCCCCTTCGATTTCGTTGCTGGACTATGCAGATTCTTGCTTTGTTTGTGAAATTCGTTCTTTGGATGCCACTCCATGAGAAATTGGTTCACGAAGTACTAGATGTTATGCTGTTTTTTGTTTTGAATTTTTGCCTTCCGCAGATTCTAACACTTCGTGATGTATGAACGAATTTGTTGTAGTGGGAGTCAGTAGAAATCTTCTGGAATTTGCAGTATTGTTCTACACAAATTAGCAAGAACACAACATCTCAGGTTTCCAACCAGATGAATCAACAAATTAACGCAGGTGGTTGCCTCGCCGGAGGCGAGCTGCACTGGCGCCAAGGAGCATGGTCTTCTACAGCGGAGGAGAGGAGCGCGAACGGCTCGCCGGCGGACGGTGGTCGCGGCGGCAGAGCAGGCACGGTGAGATCGTGAGAGAAGTGGATTTGGGATTTTGATAAGTGAGAATAAGGAGGCGTTATTTGAGATTCGGTTTGCTACGTGTCGCTCGCAGGGGGTGGTCCAGCGTTTTGGCCTATACGACCCGGTCGTATAGGATTTTCTTCCTCTGGGAGGAGCGACTTGGGGAAAATAAAATCCCCTCCGGCCCGTCGTCCTCCTCGCATTATCCTCTACATCCTTCTTCACCTGACCAGCGACCGACTAGTACTTCTTCAGCAGCGGCGCGGCCCCTCCGCTGATGAGGAGGAGTGATGGGAGGCCTCGTTGAGGCGGAGCTCTGCGACGCGGCCGGTGAGGCCGAGGGCCTCGGGGGACCAAGTCCCTCTGCGGATGCCTGCGGGGCGGGCCGCCATGGCCGAGGCGAAGCGGCGGAGGAGCACCCTGGCCTCCGGCGAGGGCGTGGGAAGGGCGAGCACCGGCTCGTTTTCCTCTTTCTCCTGCGCTGGGAGATTGAGGTCGGGGAGCGCAGGGGCGGCCGGCGCGGGAGCCACGGCCTCGACCTCCTCCATTGCCGCCTCTGGCTGGACCGCGTCTGGTGGCGCGGAGAACTCCGGCACGGGGTCGTAGCCCGGCGGAGCGAAGTGCTGCACGTCCTCGTCGGATGGCGTCGGATACGGGAGACATGGTCCGAGACCATGGCGCAGGTAGTAGTACATGTGCGGAGGCGGAGGCGGTTCCGCGAGGTCGTCGTCGCTGAAGTCACGTTCAGCGTCGTCGACGAGCCAACCGGTGCTGGGCCGCCCAACAGCCACTCCATGGGCGGAACGGCGAACTCCGGTGGCACTGGCACCAGTTCGTCGGCGTCCGCGCTTACATTTGAGACTGAGGCCTCGTCTTCGTACACTGCGTCAACTACATCTTCAGCGGCGACCTCCGGCACGGCGACGACGACGGCCGGTTCGGCAGCGACCACCGGGGTTTGTTCCAGGCGTACAGCAGCTGTGGTGCTTGGCCCCGGTTCTCCATGGTAGCGGTGGCGCTGCAGCCAGCGGTTGCCGTGACGGTTGTGCTGCTGGGGCGCCCAGCGGTTGCCGCGGAGGTGGCGGCGGCCGCCGCCGCCAGAGCCGAAGCGACGACGGGGCACCCAGCGGTTGCCGTGGTGGCGGCGGTGGAGGCCACCGTTCCACTCCCGGCGACGGCCGGAGTTCCAGCGGCGAGCGGCAGCGAGGGAGAAAGTCCGGCGAGGGTAGCCACGGCGGTGTTCCCTGGCCACAAACCGAGCGAAGCAAAAAGCGAGTTCGGGCAGAAAAGCCATTTTCTACTCACCTTTCTCTGTCTCTTCTACTGTAGCCTATTGCTTTGGCAGATGCGCGTGCATGATAACGTGTGAAGAAACGAGAGAAGCGAGAGAGATTGAAGCGAATGGAATACTTTATTGATAGAGACTGCGGCTATTTATAGTAGGCCAACAGTCGGAGTACAAGTCGGTTCCTTTACATGCGTCTGTTCGGAAGGGACGCAACTTTTCATAGTATACAGCGATTGGACAAAACTCTAACTGCTAGGTAGTTATGCTAAGGAAATCCTAACTGCTATATTAGCCTAGATCTAACGCTAAGATCTAACTGTTAATATTTCCTAACAGACTAGTGCGTGTCGCGTGTAATTTCGGCCCAAATGGCGAAATACCCCCGGCGAAAATGAAATGGGCAAATCTTTGAACGTGTAATTTCGACACAAATCACCCACAACAGCCCACTTTACCGCTAGCACGGGCAAATCGATTTCGCCAGCGGTAGTTAACTTACCCCCGGCATCTTCGAGATAAATTCGCCGGCGGTAACGGGAGGCCCATTCAGGTGCTCTCGGCCCACTTTACCCCCGGCGGTTGCAATCCCCATTCGCCGGCGGTAAGTGCCCTATCCCCGGCGACCTGAAATCAACTCGCCGGCGGTAACGCGGGGAGGGCCTAAAAGGTCTTACCGCCGGCATCTTTGAACTTGATTCGCCGGTGATAATAAGTGTGGCTATAAGGTTATTCCTAGTAGTGTAACCTAAAAGCCATAGAACATCGTAGGCAGTAGCTCATTTCGTGATTTTTTTTTTCAGAATGCCGTATTGCAATTTTGAATTTTTTTCTCACATCTCGGTCACATAAAATAACGCATGGCGAAGCTCTCACATTTTTCAGAATTTTTGAACTAGTTGTGCTGAAATGTCTCGTTTCATTGCTGTGGTGCAACAATTCGGAAACACGTGAAACCCAAAAAGATCAACACATCAAATGACACGTTCTTCCAAAAAATCTAGAGTAAGGAAAATTAGACGCTTAGTTCATATCCGGCCCAATTCCAACGGAATCGGCGAGAGATGATGGAGGGTCCTATATATTCCTGGAGAGCTAGCGCGCGAAGCAGGTGTTTGTAATGTGTTCCATAGGTGTTGTTCTATCGTTGTGCATGGGTTTCCCTCAAACGTAGTTTGTGCCCCCTTCGGTAGCCATGTTCAACGAGATGCAGGTATGTTCCTCATGGGTCATTCACAAATTGACTAAATGTTTTGCATTCTAAAAATGATATGACATTACGACGTAGGTTAAGTTTGATGAAGATCTCCGTCGTGCCGAGGAGGACAGAGAACTTGCCAAGTGAAGGCGACCCTGCAAACCCACGACGCGAGGTTTGCTTCTTATGGCAGCTAAAGGAAATGGATGTCTCCTAGAGGGGGAGGGGTTAATAAGCGGTTTAAAACTTTTACGAGATGGGCCTAACAAATGTGGAATAAAATTAGCGTTTACTTTGTCAAACCCAAAACCTATATATACTATGGTTCACCTATGTGCACCAACAACTTGTGCTAAGCAATACAAGCAACTATGTGATATCAAGATATATAAAGGCTATCACCAAATAAAGTGTATAAGTAAAGAGCTCGGGCATAGAGATAACCGAGGCACGTGGAGACGATGATTTATCCCGAAGTTCACACTCTTGCAAGTGCTAATCTCCGTTGGAGAGGTGTGATAGCTTAGTGCTTTCCGAGCGCCACAAGAGGCCTCACCTTGAAGTGTGGTTGCTCGATGCACAATAATGCCACAAAGACCTCACTCCAAGACGTGGTAGCATCACACACCGAACGCCACAAAGGCCTCACCTTACTCTCCGGTGACCCTCGCCACAAAGGTGTAGGTCACGGTTCCACTAACATATTCCCTTCGAGGTGGAAAGGGCCTTACACAAAGCTTGGGGCTCACATCCACAACTTATTCGGAGGTTCCCAAGAAATCGCCACGAAGGCCTCAAAGCCGTCTAGGTTTCCAAGAACCCAAGAGTAACAACCTTCTTGCTTTCACCACCACGAATCGCCCTGGGGAACACAAACCGATGCACCAAATGTAATAGCAAGAACACGAAAAATATGCTCAAGTCTTTCTCTCTCAAATTCCAACAAAGCTACAAAATCTATCGGAGTAATAAGAGAGGAAAAAAATAAGAGAACATAAAGAAATCCAAGATCTAGATCTAGTATGTTCCCCTCACTTAGAGAGGACATTTATTTGTGGAAATGTAAATCTAGATTGCCTCTCTCTTTTCCCTCAAATAGGGGCAAGAATTATGGAGGGATTGAAAGATAGAGCAATTTTCTCAAGGTCAACAATAGAGGAGAGAGAGTAAGAAAAGTAACCAGATTTGGGAGAAGAAGAAGCCTATTTATAGCTCCCAACAAAATATGGCCGTTGGGGCTTCCCATGCCGGATTATCCAGCTCCGACATGAAAAATCTGGCCAAAAATACGAGGACTATAGAGGGGCTCGCGCCCGAAAGTCCTTAGGCATTTTACCCAGGACGGATAATCCACCCCTTACATGGGCTGGATAATCCCCCCCCCCCCCCCTAAAAACTGATAGAAACAACAAAACAAGAATTACCATAACTTAAGCATCCGGACTCCGATTTTGATGATCTTGGGCTCATTTCGAAGATAGAAACAATATCTACAAGATCATGCAGGGAACCATCATATTACAACAAGGTAGGATAGAAATTCATGGGGAAAGTTTTAACCTATCTACAAGAGACAAATCGGTAACACCTCCAATAAGAAAAATGTAACAACTTGAGTTAGGAAACTCGGATTTAGGTGAAACCAAATTTGTTGTAAATAGAATGATAAGAGATATCCCGCAAAGAGTGAAAATATGAAGAACAAGTCGGGTAGATTTTTCTAAGAATTTAGAGGTGAAACCTCTCAATATAAAGAACCGGGAAAATTCTAATATCGAAATACAACAAGTATTTCATGCAAACTCCATTTTTGATGAACTATAGCTTGTCATGAGATTAAGTACAAGCTCTAAAACAACACATGGATAAGATCCAAACAAAAAACAAGAAAGATAGTGCAAGGATGTAAAGGTTTGAGCTTTCTCTCCGGACGATACGATCGAGTTACTCACTCGAGAGCCCTCTTGATAGTACGTCAACTTACCTATAAACTGATATTCCAACTAAGCCATGATATTGGTAAGAAAAAACGCTATCAAGAGCAAATCTTAACCTTGAGCATTCCACTTGAGCTCAATGATGATGATCTTGACCGCAACAAGATGAAACGCCTTTCTTGATTGTGCTTGCTTTACGAAGACTTACGGATTACTCCCCCATAATCCACTATGGGAGAGCTTCTTCTTCGGTGCATCTTCACATATCCATGATTACCATATGGACGATCATGTTGATGTATTGAAGATAAACTTGAGGGATCACTTCATCTTCATCTTCAAGACATACTTGACACTTGATATTCTTCATCAATTTCTTTTTATTGCAACCTTGAAGCCAACATATGGTTCAAGCATTGCCTATGGACAACTCCTATAAATATAACTCAATGTAAACATTAGTCCATAGGGATTATTATTAATTACCAAAATCACACATGGGGTCTCCATGCACTTTCAACAGCTATTCGGGGTAAGTTCTTGGATAAAACACCTAATACCATAGTTGAAACCTTCTTTTTTTTAGCTTGTGAACCTTACCTTATGAAGTTGGATTTGCAGATGTTGTGCGCAACTGGTGCACCTTGTATGGCTGACGCTCCTATTGTTCCTCCCTCTCCCTCCTCCTTCTAGGTCATTGGTAAGTTTTCTTGCATCTTTTTAACTTGTTCATCTTATTTTTTTCGTGCTTTCCGTCTCATGCATCTGTACTCGTTTACCATGCTTGCAGGGGATCCCATCGTCTAGTTCCCACAACATGTCGCACCAGGAAGATACAAGCCCTGTGACCTCAGTTGTTAGTACAAGCATGCCTCCGCCAGCCAGTGGCGGACGCAGGAAAAAATTGGAGGGTGGGCACACTCTAATTTTATTTACACTAGCCCTTGTGCGATATAAAATTGCTAAATTAATACGGAGTAATATACTAGCAAGGAACATGTGCTTGCCACGGAATACATGTTGAAGAACAATAACGAACAAAATAAGAGCCCAAGAATAGAAAATACCCTAGTTGTGTTTGAGCATTTCAGTAAAAATAAATGAGTTCAGACCTAATATGCATGTCATTTCTTCAAGCCTCATATCCTCATAATTAATCTGGCACTATCATATAGAGATGTTCTTTTTTAGTAAGCTAACAACATCAAGCAGAAAATTCAACAACTAGCTGACACCTTTTGCAAAGCTAGCTGAGAAGTGATGAAGATAGCAAGGTGCACCCATCAATTAATTATAAAGTTATGTTTTCTTCTGATGAATTCATAGGAATTCCAATGCCCAACAATTATTTAGTTTAACAGTACAACACGTTATTGAGCTTCGCTACAATGCACATTTTGCACAATCTTCTACAGAATCCCGTAAAATGGCTACAATCTACATGTGGAACCCGCAACACCATGTCAGAGTTTTGGTATTTCAGATTTCAGAGATGCATTTCCCGCTGATGAAGTCGACCCCTTCGGTAATTGCCCATTCCAGCGCCATCGTCATGAAGATCAGGTTCTGCAGAAACTTCACGGCTGTTGGCTTCTCCCCATCAACAATATCAATGACAGGTTTGGCAAAGATTACCGGCTCCGGCTAGCCACGGGGCCAAGCAGCTCGCGACGCAACGCGAGGTGGTCAGAGGGAGAGCGGCGCGAGGAGGCATGGGCCGGCGCTAGAGCTGGGTGTACAAGTACAATCTGTGTACGACACGGAACATGAGCCATATATTGCAAGCCGAGGAACCATCCGCACGGCCAGTTTTCTCAGTTTCCTAGAAGTAGTAGATACGAGAACTTCACAATTTCTGGGTGGGCCACGCCCCGCCCCCCCGGCCCACCCGCTGGGTACGCCCATGCCGCCAGCTAATGCTGACCTTCACAGCCTAAGGAGGCAACTCTGTGAGTTCTCATGCTCTTCTCCTTCTCTTGCTTGTATAAATTACACCTAGCACTCCCTTTAACCTTATTTACCCATAGATATCCAAAACTAATCCTTTTATGCTTATGACCTCAACTTGTAAATTGTTTGCCTTGTAAGAATCATGCGTCAATTAATCTTGTCAAAATAATCTACTATTTTTTGCGGTACACCTTATGCTTCTATTATTCTGAACTTGTAGGATTTATCTAGTTGATGTCGACTTGCATTGATGATGCCATAGTGGATGTGAACTTGCATGTGTTATGGCGAAGGCATGTTCGTCGTTGATGGCAGAGAACTTATTTGGCCTTTGCGAACTATCAATGTGTTTGTGAACTTGTAATCGTATTTCCGAACTTCGTGATGTTGGACACCTTTGTAATCGTCTTTCCGAACTATCGATGTGTTTGTGAACTTGTAACATATGTGGATTGGTTTATCTAAACATGTGACCTTGAGGACCGAAGATGTTATTTGTGACTCATTGATTGCCTACTTGTGCACTAGTACATATATACGTTTTGTTGCAGGAACTAAAAAGAAAACATCAAAAATAATGATTTGTTGACCCTCTGGGCCGAGTGTCCCAGGAACTGGCACATGATGAAGGAGGCTTTGCCTAGTGTCCCAGGTCAGTGTACACTTCAAAGATAGCTACAGGGCCAGGATCTAGTTGGCTTTGCCGAGTGTCCGAGCACATGGGACTCGGCAAAGAAATGTTGTCGATGTGGTTCTTTCCCGAGTACCTCCATGTCAGACATAGGGCAAAGAATGTTGTCGACATGGCCTTCTTTTGGCCTTTGATGTGCTCCAAGCTGAGTATACGACGAATCACTCGCTCCGTTAGTCCATGGGAGGGGGGCGGCTGCTGCTTTTCTCTGCAGTGTGTCAGGGTGGTATTCACGGCAAAGATTTTGTGCCAAGTACCCGAGAAAATACACTCCACAAACATTATGTGCCGAGGGAATCTCTACCATATAGGCTTTGCTGAGTGTCATACATGGCGAAGTCAGTGCCTATTGCTTTTTACTGTTTGCCGTATCTTTTTGATACACGACAAAGAAATGGTTCCTGTCGTGTCGGCTGGAATGCTCACAACAAATGATCAATTTCATGTAGTGTCCGCAGCCTCAGGACAAAATTATTATGCAGCCATTAAGTTTCAAATTTTATTTGGCCCATAATTTTAGTCTCTCAAAGCGAGCGCATCCTCGGCCTTTAGATTTTACAGTCTACGCTTGATGGCAATTTTATTTTTAAAATGCCACATGCCAAAGTTGTCATGTACACAACAAAACAATTCGTATAAACATTTTGTGTGTTCCGCGCTAGTGAACACCAAAGGGGACAATCACTCACGATTCTATTACAAAAAGATTAAGTGGAGGCACCTCTTTAGAAGATTCCAAACTTGCAAGATGTATTTTCTAGTTTTTAAAAGGTGTTTATTGTAGTTTTATCATATTCTCGACGATACCGAACCAGACGGGATGAGCATTGCACTCCCCTGATGTGTTTCCATATACAAATCATATATACACGCAACTCCACATGAGGAGTGCAATGACGTTCATGTCAACTCTCTCCCAACTTAATAAACCCGGCCCTCATCCTCAGATTCCTATCCAAAAGATTTCAGGTGTGGCATTTCCTAAAGTACCTTTAGAATTACTAATAAAAATATTCAAACTTTATTTAAATCTAAAAAGGAGGTGCCTTGACTTAGACTTTTAGAACCCCCTATCTTTATCTCTGATAGCTCAACTATGCCAATAATCGAGATTATGAGGATTGTCGTGTGTCCAAACTAGGAAGGACTTGGGATAAGGTGTCTATACTAGGAAGAACTTGATGAGAAGAACAATTACCACCCCACTTATGCTAATTCACAAACAAAGATATATGCGTAAGTGAGTTGAAGGCATGATGTGTTGTCAATCACGAGTCATCTCTTCACATACCCGGCAACTAATCATACACTTGAATCTCACTCACCCATATAGATACCTTTCTAATGTATTAACTAGTACTAGTAGGGTGGTAATTGTAAAGTTGTGATCGAGGTAACCAATGGATTATCTATCATCAAGCTTTTTATATGTTAGACACCTCCCCATCAAGCTCTTTCTAACTAGACATGTGTAATCTGTCTCCATCACCATGATCATCATACTTCCAATTCATGACCAAGGACAGCATTAGAATACACATTGCCCATACTTCCTTAATAATTCTAGACGATTTTGGACATTTATTATGCACATGAAATATCTTCTCATGCACAACTAATTCTTTGCTGGTGAAATAATATGGTGGTAAATGCGACCGGGCTAGCTGATAGCTAATGGTAATTAATGTATTACTATCGAGGGAAATATGTAATATGTAGATTAGGATGCCCATTACTTGGCTCTTTACTAGATTCATTTTTAATTTGGATATTTATAAGGAGTTATGGTGCCTTGTTGGGTAACAGCCTCGACGAGTTTACTTTTAGCAACACATGCATTTGTATCTCCATTTACTTGGAGATATGATTATTGAAATACTTATTTTGTTTGTCACATGTCATCCCACGTTCATGACGATTGATTGGATGTGTACAAATATATATGGGATTCATTTGATTTTTCTTACCATAGAGATTTCATATATCTTGCTAGTCTTTTTTTAATCACCCTTTTCTTTGGTATTAACATTGGTTCCTTCCCTTTGTCTAGTCTTGAGCACTAAATAAAATATTACATTGTCATATACGAGAGTCAAATTAACATGGAAATATGCACATTTTTAGATTGTTGAAAAATTGAACTAAATTAAGCATGCTAATATTCTATGCTATTGTATTGTCGGGTAGATGAGACATTTACTTTTTTTAGAAATGGTTTAGCTATTGCTAAATCATGGTTTTAATTACTCTGCCAACTCATCCTTCAAATTAACATGGTTGTGCGAGAAAACAAGGGGATTACCATTTCCGTGTTGGAATCAACCGTGCCTAAAGATATTTGTAGAAGGAAACGAGATACAGAAAATGTGAAATTAGCATGTTTGCACTATTTTGTGAAAATTAATATTTGTATCTAGAAAATAATATTGTATACACCTGGTCAATTATAGCAGGCTAATTAGTCCACTTACCCATTGCCATATCATGGCAAAGTTTTCCATGATATCTTCATTTCCATCTCATCACAATATGGGAGTGAGGTGTCAATTAATTACTCTTATCATTTCCTGTTAAGGTGGATAATATTACCTGCTCGCAAATCACTTCTTATGTCACAAAAATGTATGGGGTGGTGTTAAATTGCTCGTTGGTTTCACACGATCTGAGAAGTTAACACGAGCGCGGCCCTAAATTAGCCGGGTGCGGTCTTTTTCCGACATCAAAACAACAAAACTCTTGTTACCTATCAATTTCGTCTTCCCGCCTCCACTCACTCCACCGCCTTGCACCGACCTACTGCATGTATCTGTCATCCATGACCGCCTCGCCGCCGCAACCATTCGCCGCGCCATTCCCTTCCCCTGCCAGCCATCCCTCTAAGCCCTGATTGCTTTTCTTCCATGGCGTCGGCCATTTACCCCCGCCCCTCATAGCGATTCCACACGCCCAAGCCCTAAGCATATTCCTCACGAAATCAAGAGGAGCCATGTCGACCCGACTCAAGCTCCACTGGCGGCTGCTGAAACTCTCACGCTCGTTCTACAACTATCTCTCACACACACTCTTTGCTTTTGTTTTCTCATAAAAATAGGTTCGCAATTTCTCATAAAAATAGGCCTGCGGTTGGTGGTGGTGGATCTATCGATCTATCACCGCGTTCCGGCGGCGATATGGAGATGCTTGGAAGCCGGCGACGGAGTCGCCGGTGGAGGGTTGGAGTGGCCAGCCCGGGATGGTCGCCGACGTGGGGGTCCGACCTGAATAAAGGCGGTGGTCCTAGGGTCTCTCTTGCGTGAAGAGGGAGACCTACCGGAGGCTTGGACTCGTGATCTAGCCGGAGTGTTGAGTTCCGGAAGGCTCCGCCGGCGAATGTAACAGTGCTTTTATGCCTGAAGTTTGCTGGATCGGTGGTATTTGGTCGTGCGCACCCATGTTTTTATTCCGACCGATTGGTTCTGGAGGGAGCGGCGTGAAGCTCTTTTTCTGTGTTGACATCAAGTGACTATGGATCCATGATGAAAGTCGGAAGAAGAGAAGTTCATGAAGGCCGGAGGGGAGGACTAGCTAAGGGAGGTTCAAGTGTCCGCGCTGTTGAGGGACTTGCTTGGTGTTCCGGGTTTCACAGCAGCGGTATGAAAGTGGGGGCGACAACACAGGTGAAGTTCGGAGTCCTACCTTTCAGGGTGAAACCCCAAGGTCTGGTTGTGCCTGGCAATGACCTTGTTGGAGGCATTGTTTTGAGAGCGGGGACTATCTTCAGGGTGAAAACCTAAGATCGTTGATCGGGCGACGATGGTGTTAGCGCACTGTTCCCTTCTTGGATGCGTCGTTTTTGGAGATTCTGTATTTCAGGTGTTGTCTTGGCGGTGGATGTATTGCTGTTGTTTGGCCCGAGATAGTGTAGCGGGACTTTTGTTTCTTAGTTTTCTTTTCCTTTCTTTGGCTGTGTGCATCCGTAGTGCCATTAGGGTGGTGCGTTGTTGCAGAGGCTGGGTGTAATTGGTATCGTTTTGATATTAATATATTCCCTTTATCGAAAAAAGGTTCGCAATTTCATTATTAAATTGGAGTGTGTTGAGTTGCAAAATTCATACATCTAACGAGCAAATGCAGCAGGGCAAACCCCCATATAAAAAGACCACGACCTCAAACGCTAAGGCTGAATCGCACAAAAAAAAAAAAAAAACGCTAAGGCTTAAACTGAAAATGAAAACAGCATCCAGCACATGAAAACAGACAGACAATCGATCGACGGCTTCGCCCTAGGGCAAATGCCCTACTATGGAAGAAATGCATAAGTGAACACTTCCTTCTCCTTCTCCTTTTCAGCAAGGGTCAGGGAAGCCGAGCCCCAGCTCCATCCAGTCCATCATCATCATCTCTAGGTCGGCGTCGTCGAACCCCGGCAGGGGCGTCATCATCATCTGCATCTCCATCTCGCCATTGTTGGCGCTACTACTGCTGCCTGCACCAAACTGATCAAACCCGCCGTCGTTGTTGGCTTGGAACTGCTGCACACTGTTGTTCGCGAGGGATTGCTGCGGCATCGGCTGCACCTGGATGTTGGCGAGGAAGTGCTCCGGCGTCGGCTGCACCTGGTTGTTGGCGAGGAGCTGCTGCGGCGTCGGCTGCACCTGGTTGTTGGCAAGGAACTGTGGCGGCATCGGCTGCACCTGGATGTTGCCGAGGAGCTGCTGCGGCGTCGGCTGAACCTGGTTGTTGGCGACGAACTGCTGCGCCGTCGGCAGCACTTGGTTGTTGGGGAGGGTCTGTGGAGGCGTCCGTTGAACTTGCAGGTTGTTGTTGATGGGGCGTGCCCTGGCCGCGATGGCGCGGTCGTAGTTGAAAGTGTCCTGGAGCACCTGGTTCTTGCGCGCCGTGACGGCGAGCTGCGTTTCCTCCAGCGCCGCCTCATAGACCCTCAGTTGAGCCTCCCCAAGGTCGCGGACGTGAGCCTGTAGCAACGCCGTCACGGGGCTCGCGGCGGCGCGTTTCGCCGCCATGGCCGCCACCGCGCTCTCCCTCCGGGCCTCCTCCGTTTCCAGAAGCGCACGCAGCTCCCCGAACCGACGTTCGAGCTCCGCCACCGCCGTTCCACCAGCGCCTCCTCCTCCTTCCCGGGCCGCCGGCGCCGCCCCGGCCAGATCGAAGCGCTCGAGGATGGCGTGGACGGAGGGGTCGCCGAAGGTGAAGGCCTTGCCGCCGGGGGAGATGACGACGACGGCCAGCTCGACGCCGCACATGATGGCGAGCTCGCTGGCCTTGTTGAAGAGGCCCCTGCGGCGCTTGGAGAAGCTTACCTGACGCGCCTCATGGTTCTCGATGGGGCGGATCTCGATCCGCTGCCTCCCAATGCTCGTGCGGCGAGGCGGCATGGCCATTGCCTGGAACTCGGAGAGATGAGATTGTATCTAGACGCTTAGGCGAGGGTAGGTGGTGGATCTGCGGTGTGGCTGCGGGGGTGCGGGCTGGCACTCTGGCAGGGAGTACATGTTTATATAGTGGGAGAGGCCGGCGTCGTGAGGAAGAAGCTCTCTACTGCATGTATTACTGCTGTATACACTACAGGAATGGCGGGATACGCCGACGGCCAAACCCTACGCCGAGGGCTTTTTATCGGGGCCGTCGGCGTACGGCCTCGCCGGGGCAGCGCCGGAAGACGCCCGTCGGCGTACACTTGCCGTCGGCGTAGAGGATGCTACGCCGAGGGCAGCCGTCGGCGTCAACCCGGCCCTCGGCGTAGGCACTAGCGTAGCTGCTGCTCCATCGGCGACGCGACGGCGCGCTCACGGCGTCAGGCTAGACGCCGAGGGCTACCCTCGGCATAGGGCATGGCCCCCCCTATGCCGACGGCCACCCTCGGCATATAGTTTTTTTATTTTTTCTTTTTTTTCTCTCTCATATTATTTTATATTATGTTTCTATTATTTATTTACTAGTATGAATTATGTAAAGAAAGGTTCTATTTTTTAAGAATTCGACGATGCATTGCATATATGTAGGTCCCACGGGTGACGCTCTTCGCAGACGGGTCAACCGGAGCCACTAGGCTGAACTTCTGCTATCTATCTACATATGTCCTTAAACATTTAGGAAAAATTCCATTGCTAACCCTAACTCCAACCCTAACCCTAACCGAGGCCATTCCCGCCCTAGGGTTTCCCGCTTCTGCGGGCCAACTTTCTATTTTGCGAACATTTTGGTAACCCTAAACCTCACCCGGATCCTATCCCTAACCCTAACCCTAGGGTTAGATCTGCGGGGTCCCCTCCCTAGGGTTTGGCTAACCTTGCATGTGCCCGGCGTTGACGATTTCCACATACATGGGCTAGCACTTGGTAAAATCCAGGATCTGTATGTGCAAACTCCCGGCACGGCTCAAACGGAGCCTATTTTATGGTAAAGTATGCCCAACCTATGGTTTCCATGTACATATGTCCTAAACAAAGCAAAACAAGTAAAAAAGTCCATTGGTAAACCCTCGCACGGAGAAAGCTATAGGGGTAGATCTGCGGGGTCCCCGCCCTAGGGTTTTCCAAGATACAGACCACCGGAGCGTCGGAATCGCTGGAAAACTTGTGTGTGTCCACATGGAATGCACAAAAGTGATTTGAGATGGTTCTATATCCAAGGCTACCCCCCCAGGTGTGTCCGGCTTCTCGGACAGGGGGTTCCTACACTTAGGCGGATTCTCGCGTGTATGGGGGGAACTCCTCGGAGTTGAACCTGAGAGAAACTTGGGATCATATGTGATCATCCTAAATGTTTCCACATGTACCTATGACCTAACCAAGCTCAAATGGAGGCATATGCCCACCGGGGGACCCCCGATGGGATGCAGTCAAAGGGGTAGACCGCGCGGTCAACAGAACTAGGGTTTCGTCAGAAATCGAGCGTCGGATCTAGGGAATGGCCCCAGAACTTGTGTGTGTCCACATGGCATGCACAAAAGTGATTTGAGATGGTTCTATATCCAAGGCTACCCCCCAGGTGTGTCCGGCTTCTCGGACAGGGGGTTCCTACACTTGGGCAGATTCTGCATGTATAGGGGGGAACTCCCTCGTACGTGAACCGGAGAGAAACTTGATATCATATGGGATGATTTTTGTTTCCACATGTACCTATGACCTAACCAAGCTCAAATGGAGGCATATGCCCACCGGGGACCCCCGATGGGATGCGAGTCAAAGGGGTAGACCGCGCGGTCAACGTAACTAGGGTTTCGTCGGAAATCGAGCGTCGGATCTAGGGAATGGCCCCAAAACTTGTGTGTGTCCACATGGAATGCACAAAAGTGATTTGAGATGGTTCTATATCCAAGGCTACCCCCTGGTGTGTCCGGCTTCTCGGACGGGGGTTCCTACACTTGGGCGTATCTCGCATATATAGGGGGAACTCCCTCGTACGTGAACCGGAGAGAAACTTGATATCATATGGGATGATTTTTGTTTCCACATGTACCTATGACCTAACCAAGCTCAAATGGAGGCATATGCCCACCGGGGACTCCCGATGGGATGCGATCAAAGGGGTAGACCGCGCGGTCAACGTAACTAGGGTTTCGTCGTAAATCTAGCGTCGGATCTAGGGAATGGCCCCAGAACTTGTGTGTGTCCACATGGCATGCACAAAAGTGATTTGAGATGGTTCTATATCCAAGGCTACCCCCCCAGGTGTGTCCGGCTTCTCGGACAGGGGGTTCCTACACTTGGGCAGATTCTGCATATATAGGGGGAACTCCCTCGTACGTGAACCGGAGAGAAACTTGATATCATATGGGATGATTTTTGTTTCCACATGTACCTATGACCTAACCAAGCTCAAATGGAGGCATATGCCCACCGGGGGACCCCCGATGGGATGCAGTCAAAGGGGTAGACCGCGCGGTCAACAGAACTAGGGTTTCATCGGAAATCGAGCATCAGATCTAGGGAATGGCCCCAAAACTTGTGTGTGTCCACATGGAATGCACAAAAGTGATCTGAGATGGTTCTATATCCAAGGCTACCCCCCAGGTGTGTCCGGCTTCTCGGACAGGGGGTTACTACACTTGGGCAGATTCTGCATGTATAGGGGGAACTCCCTCGTACGTGAACCGGAGAGAAACTTGATATCATATGGGATGATTTTTGTTTCCACATGTACCTATGACCTAACCAAGCTCAAATGGAGGCATATGCCCACCGGGGACCCCGATGGGATGCAGTCAAAGGGGTAGACCGCGCGGTCAACAGAACTAGGGTTTCGTCGGAAATCTAGCGTCGGATCTAGGGAATGGCCCCCAGAACTTGTGTGTGTCCACATGGCATGCACAAAATTGATTTGAGATGGTTCTATATCCAAGGCTACCCCCCAGGTGTGTCCGGCTTCTCGGACAGGGGGTTCCTACACTTGGGCAGATTCTGCATGTATAGGGGAACTCCCTCGTACGTGAACCGGAGAGAAACTTGATATCATATGGGATGATTTTTGTTTCCACATGTACCTATGACCTAACCAAGCTCAAATGGAGGCATATGCCCACCGGGGGACCCCGATGGGATGCGATCAAAGGGGTAGACCGCGCGGTCAACGGAACTAGGGTTTCGTCGGAAATCGAGCGTCGGATCTAGGGAATGGCCCCAAAACTTGTGTGTGTCCACATGGAATGCACAAAAGTGATTTGAGATGGTTCTATATCCAAGGCTACCCCCCAGGTGTGTCCGGCTTCTCGGACAGGGGGTTCCTACACTTGGGCAGATTCTGCATGTATAGGGGGAACTCCCTCGTACGTGAACCGGAGAGAAACTTGATATCATATGGGATGATTTTTGTTTCCACATGTACCTATGACCTAACCAAGCTCAAATGGAGGCATATGCCCACCGGGGACCCCGATGGGATGCGATCAAAGGGGTAGACCGCGCGGTCAACAGAACTAGGGTTTCGTCAGAAATCGAGCGTCGGATCTAGGGAATGGCCCCAGAACTTGTGTGTGTCCACATGGCATGCACAAAAGTGATTTGAGATCCAAGGCTACCCCCCCAGGTGTGTCCGGCTTCTCGGACAGGGGGTTCCTACACTTGGGCAGATTCTCGCATATATAGGGGGAACTCCCTCGTACGTGAACCGGAGAGAAACTTGATATCATATGGGATGATTTTTGTTTCCACATGTACCTATGACCTAACCAAGCTCAAATGGAGGCATATGCCCACCGGGGACCCCCGATGGGATGCAGTCAAAGGGGTAGACCGCGCGGTCAACAGAACTAGGGTTTCGTCGGAAATCGAGCGTCGGATCTAGGGAATGGCCCCAAAACTTGTGTGTGTCCACATGGCATGCACAAAAGTGATTTGAGATGGTTCTATATCCAAGGCTACCCCCTGTGTGTGTCCGGCTTCTCGGACGGGGGTTCCTACACTTGGGCGGATTCCGCATATATAGGGGAACTCCTCGTACGTGAACCGGAGAGAAACTTGATATCATATGGGATGATTTTTGTTTCCACATGTACCTATGACCTAACCAAGCTCAAATGGAGGCATATGCCCACCGGGGACCCCGATGGGATGCGATCAAAGGGGTAGACCGCGCGGTCAACAGAACTAGGGTTTCGTCGGAAATCTAGCGTCGGATCTAGGGAATGGCCCCCAGAACTTGTGTGTGTCCACATGGCATGCACAAAATTGATTTGAGATGGTTCTATATCCAAGGCTACCCCCCAGGTGTGTCCGGCTTCTCGGACAGGGGTTCCTACACTTGGGCAGTACTCCGCATGTATAGGTGGAACTCCCTCGTACGTGAACCGGAGAGAAACTTGATATCATATGGGATGATTTTTGTTTCCACATGTACCTATGACCTAACCAAGCTCAAATGGAGGCATATGCCCACCGGGGGACCCCCGGTGGGATGCAGTCAAAGGGGTAGACCGCGCGGTCAACATAACTAGGGTTTCGTCGGAAATCGAGCGTCAGATCTAGGGAATGGCCCCAAAACTTGTGTGTGTCCACATGGCATGCACAAAAGTGATTTGAGATGGTTTTATATCCAAGGCTACCCCCCAGGTGTGTCCGGCTTCTCGGACAGGGGGTTCCTACACTTGGGCAGATTCTGCATGTATAGGGGGGAACTCCCTCGTACGTGAACCGGAGAGAAACTTGATATCATATGGGATGATTTTTGTTTCCACATGTACCTATGACCTAACCAAGCTCAAATGGAGGCATATGCCCACCGGGGACCCCCGATGGGATGCGAGTCAAAGGGGTAGACCGCGCGGTCAACGAGAACTAGGGTTTCGTCGGAAATCGAGCGTCGGATCTAGGGAATGGCCCCCGAACTTGTGTGTGTCCACATGGCATGCACAAAATTGATTTGAGATGGTTTTATATCCAAGGCTACCCCCAGGTGTGTCCGGCTTCTCGGACAGGGGGTTCCTACACTTGGGCGGATCTCGCATGTATAGGGGGAACTCCCTCGTACGTGAACCGGAGAGAAACTTGATATCATATGGGATGATTTTTGTTTCCACATGTACCTATGACCTAACCAAGCTCAAATGGAGGCATATGCCCACCGGGGACCCCGATGGGATGCAGATCAAAGGGGTAGACCGCGCGGTCAACAGAACTAGGGTTTCGTCAGAAATCGAGCGTTGGATCTAGGGAATGGCCCCAGAACTTGTGTGTGTCCACATGGAATGCACAAAAGTGATTTGAGATGGTTCTATATCCAAGACTACCCCCCCAGGTGTGTCCGGCTTCTCGGACAGGGGGTTCCTACACTTGGGCGGATTCTCGCATATATAGGGGGAACTCCCTCGTACGTGAACCGGAGAGAAACTTGATATCATATGGGATGATTTTTGTTTCCACATGTACCTATGACCTAACCAAGCTCAAATGGAGGCATATGCCCACCGGGGACCCCGATGGGATGCGATCAAAGGGGTAGACCGCGCGGTCAACAGAACTAGGGTTTCGTCAGAAATCGAGCGTCGGATCTAGGGAATGGCCCCAAAACTTGTGTGTGTCCACATGGAATGCACAAAAGTGATTTGAGATGGTTCTATATCCAAGGCTACCCCCCCAGGTGTCCGGCTTCTCGGACAGGGGGTTCCTACACTTGGGCGATTCCCGCATATATAGGGGGAACTCCTCGTACGTGAACCGGAGAGAAACTTGATATCATATGGGATGATTTTTGTTTCCACATGTACCTATGACCTAACCAAGCTCAAATGGAGGCATATGCCCACCGGGGGACCCCCGATGGGATGCAGTCAAAGGGGTAGACCGCGCGGTCAACAGAACTAGGGTTTCGTCGGAAATCTAGCGTCAGATCTAGGGAATGGCCCTAGAACTTGTGTGCCGGAGAGAAACTTGATATCATATGAGGACATTACGGTGCCGGACTTGGTCAGGAAGAAGACCGTGCCGTCGTCTTCGTCGGCGTCGGCGTCTACGTCGTTGTCGTCGTTGTTGCCGCGCGGGGCTGGTGTGTTGGCATCGGCGGGTGAGTCTGGGTCTGGCTTGCGAGAGAGCGGGACTGGGACGGACCAGGAGTTGGTGGAGGGGTCGAACGCGGACATGGAGAGGTCCGTGAGCTTGCCGAGGATGAGGACGACGCGGTAGGGCGAGCCGTACATGGCGACGGCCTGGAGTGGGGCCGGCGGCGGGGGCGGGAGCGCGCGGGAGGCGCCGGTCAGCGGGTTGGAGACGGTGAGCGCGCCCGTGTCGGGCGCGCGGTAGAGCACGAGCCCGCCCGCGGCGGCCACGGGCACCGGGCCCGCGGGACCACGGCAGCGCGCCCAGGTCCGCTCGGCGGCGTCGAACGCGACGGCGTGGCCGGGGCGCTCGTCCGGTCGGTCGGAGTCGGGCAGCATGAGGAACCAGGGGTCGCGGGCGGGGACGCTGGCGCACGCGGCGAGGAAGGCGGGCGACCACGCGGCGTCGCGCCAGCGGCGGCACACGCCGCGGAGGCGGAAGAAGCTGGCGGGCGGGAGGCGCGCGAGGACGCGCTCGAGCATGTCGAGGAATTTAAATAAAAAATAAAAATAAATTGAAAAAAGAAAATAAAAAATAAATTGAAAAAAGAAAATAAAAAATAAATTGAAAAAAGAAAAAAAGGGGGGCTATGCCGAGGGCTGCCGTCGGCATAGCCTTGGCCCTCGGCATAGGCTATGGGCACAGGCACGTTTAGGGTTGGTCGAGCCGGACCACGCGCCCGAGCCCGAGCCAGACCCTTCTCCCCCGCGCGCCTGAGCCCGCCGCCACCCATCTCTGCTCCTCCCCCGCCCGCCGCCACGCTCCCCGCCGCCGGCAACCACCTCCCCGCCGCCCGCCGCCCTCCTCTCGCTCTCCCTCCACCTCTGCAAGCACCTCCTCGCCGCCACCTCCACCTCTCCCGAGCTCCCCTTTACCTCGTGCCGCCGCCAGCAGCCGCGCGCCGCCGCCAGCAGCCGCACGCCGCTCTCCTCCTCGTCCTCGCGCCCAACCCGCAGTCCCCTGGCCGGCCTCCTCCTCGCGCCCCCGCCCACCAAGCTCCCTGGCCGGCCTCCTCCTCCCGCTGCCCGGCCATCTTCCCTGCAACACACGGTAAGAACTCCTTTTTTTATTTGTGTATTAGTTTTAGTTCTTGAAATTAAAATGTGTAAGAAAATAGTAATTGAAATGTGTAATTGATTTGAAATAGAAAGAAAGAAATAGTAATTGAAATTGAAATTGAAAGAAATTGAAATTGAAATTAAAATTGATTTGAAAATTGTAAAGAAATAGAAATGAAATGGAAATAATTCAGATGAACAAGGGCTACAACTAGGGCTGATTTGGAGTCATGGCTGCCATGCCATGAGCAATGTTTGTTTGCCCATTAATCGGCCCGTGAGTTGATTTCTTGAAATGATGCATATACTGTTTGGGGGTCCAATTATAGCAGCTATATGTTAGCTCAAGTTGGCAAAGCAAGGATGAAAGCCTGGGTTCAGATATGGTTCAATTTCGACCCCGTGGTGTAAAAAAACCACATGGTGTAAAAGCAATTAGCAATGGGGAATTGATTGTCAGACTAAAGTATTTGATTGTCACTTGGTGAATATTGAATACTCTCTCCGTCCCACGAAAGATGTCCTAGATTTATCTAATTTTGGATGTATCTAGAAACTATCTAGTGTCTAGATACATTCAAATTTAGACAAATATGAGACATTTTTCATGGGACAGAGGGAGTACTTCTAGTTCAGGAGGTGAGTGATCGCGTAGCACCTGATGAGTTTAGCTATTTGTGCATGATGAGTTTAGCTATTTGTGCATGATGAGTTTAAATATTTGAAAATGAATATGTTTAATAATGGAAATAGAAATGCACATGTGAATTTTTTCTAATATTGTGAATTTGTAATAGGCCATGTGGTGACCGCCTCGTCATGAGCACCCCGGCGTGACGATCCCGGATCTTGACGCGCTTCTCGACGGTCGCCGACATCGACACTCGTTTGTTGGACTACTTCCTCTACAGCCGAGGGTGAGCTAAATTTCCAACTTCTTCTCCGCATTTTCTTATGTCACTAGATTCATTTTCCAAGTCCAGTTGCGTAACCTAGGTGTCACTTCCCGTCCGCGAGCGTTACGCGGATAAATATGCATTAGTGGTCCGCATATTTTGAACCGTAACGCTTGCGGCATTTACGGGACAGTCGGCGGATGCGTAGTTGTCTACGTTTTCCATGTTCTACTCCGGTCCGAGTCGGGATTTCGGCGGCGCCTCCCCGTTGTTCTCCGGATGCACATCCTCTCGGCTTTTTGCCGAGACGTGTATCGGGAGAGCAGCGGGGAGGTGCTGCCGAAATTCTGACTTGGACCGGGGTAGAGCATGGAGAACGTAGCTAACTACGGATCCGGCGGCTGCTAGGAGCCCACCTAGTAGAGATGTAGGTTGATGCATGCGTTTCGCCCGGTAAAATAAATAAAAATATGATGCATTTAATTTCCTATTTGATATAAATGCTATGTCCGTGGTTTGGCTCCCAATAAAGCGAGAGGATGGCTGATAATGGATGGATGTACAATGAGCGTGTTAGTGCGACCGAGAAAACAGATGAGTGGACAAGGAAGACCCATTTTCTAGTGAATGAGTTAGCGCGTGGTACAAAGGGGCTGGCTCGGGCACTTTGCCCCCGTGTTCGCTGCGTGAAGCGTCAACGTCGTGGGAAGGATGAAATGTATAGACACCTTCTGCAATATGGGTATATGCATGGGTACGTCACGGAAATCGACTTTGATGAGCGCGAAGAGGTGAGGTGATACGGCAGCGGCTCAATGGCAATGAGTACGATGGAATTAGAGACTTTCTAGATGATCTCGTCCATGCCGATGTCCCGGATTCGCCACCTCCCAGAACCGGAGGCGCCGCCAGAACCGGAGGCGCCGCCAGAACCGGAGGAACCAGAGCCAACCGCGAAGGCCTTCTATGATATGATTGCCGCGGCTAAGAGGCCTCTGTACGAGGGCGCCGCGATTTCTCAGCTCGATGCCATCTCCCAATGTCTAGCCGACAAGACCCGGTACAACACCACCCGTGAGGGCTTTGAAGCAAGTCTCGAAAACAACTGGTAACATGTTGCCCAAAGATCATTGTCCGCCTCAAAGCCTCGCACGCGACGAGGAGAATGATGAAGGACCTCAACATGGATTATCAAAGGATAGACTGTTGTCCCAAAGGCTGCGTTCTATTTTGGAGACAGGTATGCGGAGGACAAGTACTCGTCCCATCCGTAAGCGGTCTAGGTATGAAGAGGTAACGGGAAAGGATGGTCGGGTGAGGCGGTCAAGCACCGCAAAGTCGATTCTTCGATATCTCCCATTCATAAAAAGAATCCAGCGGCTTTACATGCACGAGGAGACAGCCAAACAGATGACGTGGCACAAGTATGGGAAGAGATTCGTGGACGAAAACAAGAAGTTGAAGATGGGACATCCATCCGATGGTACGGCATGGAAGAACTTCGATACAAAACACCCGCTTAAGGCAGCCGAGGCTCGGAATGTCAGAATTGCGATAGCAACAGATGGTTTCAATCCATATGGTATGTCGACTGCCAATTACAGTTGCTGGCCCGTGTTTGTTATTCCGCTCAATCTCCCTCCCGGAGTCCTAATGACGAGGAAGACCATGTTTCTGTCGCTGATCATTCCAGGCCCTCATTACCCGGGGAAGAATTTGAGTGTCTACATGCAGCCGATTGTGGAAGATTTGAACCACTCTTGGCACCACGGGACATTGACGTACGACCGAGCATCGAAGACAAACTTCTGCATGAGAGTTTGGTTGCGGTATACCATGCATGACATGCCCGGGTACGCCCTAACATGTGGATGGTGTACAGCTGGTAAGTGGCCATGCCCGAGTGTGCGAGGCATCGGCTTGAGTTCCTTTGGCTACGAAGGGTCGCAAGTATGTTGCGTTTGACACGAATCGACAGTTCCTCAAAAGGAGGCATCCGTTTAGAGAAGACAAAAAGAACTTCAAGAAGGGCAAAGTTGTGCATGAAAAAAAGATGTGCCGAAGTTTGATGGTACACTTGTTGAAGCCGAGCTACGTGCTCTCGTGCCGGCAGCGACGCCAACTGGCCATCAATTTGAGGGATATGGTGTAACGCACAACTGGACTCACGAGGCGGCTTTAACGAAGCTCGAGTATTACAAGCACCTCGAACTTCCCCATAACATCGATGTGATGCACACTGTAAAGAATGTCGCGGAGTCCGTCTTTCACACATGCCTGAACATTCCCGGGAAGTCAAAGGATAATGTCAAGGCTAGAGTCGATATTGAGATCCTCCGTGATAGGGAAAAATTACACATGAAGCGTCCTATTGGCCGTCAAAAGAATTGGTTCAAGCCGCATGCCAACTTCTGCCTTGATTCCATCCAAAAGAAGGAGGCATTCAGGTGGCTCAAATACGTCGTGATGTTCCCGGATGGTTATTGCTCGAATATGAGTAAGGGAGTTAATCTTTCGACGGGAAAAGTCACCGGGCTCAAGAGTCACGACTATCATATATGGATTCAGCGGCTCATGCCGGTGATGCTTCGAGGGTATATCCCCGAGAAAGTCCGGCGAGTGCTTGCGCAGTTGAGCCATTTCTTCCGCACGCTACGTGCTAAGCGGATATGTCCCGAGGTTATTGCAAAGCTACAACATACAGTGCCGGAGTTGCTATGCAATTTGGAGATGATATTTCCGCCAGGCTTCTTTACTCCGATGGCACATCTCATTGTGCACCTCGCCAACGAGGCACTCTTGGGTGGTCCGGTGCAGTTTCGTTGGCAGTTCTGTATTGAGAGAGAGTTTAAGTATATTCGAAAGATAACTGGAAACAAGGCCAAGATTGAAGCATGCATAGCTGAGGCAATATGCCTTCGGGAGATGGCGGATGCCGCGACAACGTACTATCCCGATGATGTTCCCACTCAGCATAACCCGGTCACTCGTTACAATGTCGACGTGCCCGAGAATGACCCCAAGCTAAAACTATTCCAATTCCCCGGTGGCAAGGCTGGTAAAGGAACAAAATATAAATTGGAGAACGAAGAGAAGGATTGTATAATGCTATATGTGCTTATGAACATGGAGGAAGTGATCCCATTCGTAAGGTAAAATGGTGAACAAATTACTTTGCAGCTAGTAACCTCGTCTCGGTCTAATGCTTATTTACTCCTTTCAGCAAATTCACGGATGAAATGTGGCCGTATGATGAATTGCCCGACCCCTCGGAGATGGACACTCTACCGAAAGAGGGTGCTCCCGGAATTAATAAAAACTTTGTGACATGGTTCATGGAAAAAGTAATTTCTAACCTTTCCTCTTACATTGCAACATGTGACTTGTCCCTCTTATTACACGTAACTAATGCACACAACAAATTTGAAATGTTCTTGTAGGGCCGTGAGAGAAACGTTGATATGATAGATGAGTTGAAATGTGTTTCCCAAGGTTGTAGCCGTGAGGTGACCAAGTATGAGAAGTACGATGTGAATGGGTTTCGCTTCCACACGAGACGCACCTGGAAGGGCCGGGCGAATCCCAAAACGATAAATACTGGGGTCTTCACCAAAGGAGCCAACAACTTTGATTACTACGGAAGGTTACAAAGTGTATACGAGTTGACATTCAATCGTACGAACGTGCAACTCAATATCGTCGTGTTCAAGTGTCATTGGTTCGACCCAATAGGTGGACAGAGAAGTGATAAGTCCATTGGGTTAGTTGAAGTTAAGCCTTCAACCACCTATAGCGGAGCCGATGTCTTTGTTGTGGCTCACCAAGCCAAGCAAGTTTATTATTTGCCCTACCCATGCCAGAAAGCGGAACTCAAGGGTTGGGAAGTCGTCTTCCGTGTATCGCCACATGGTAACCTACCGATTCCCTCTGAGGATGATTACAACAACATTGACCCCGTGACATACGAGGGGATTTTCTATCAAGAGGAACAAGACTTCGGGGAATATATTTTAGAACCGTTTGTTCAAGAGGACCTCGGGAACGATGCAGAAACTCGTGGTGAGTCAGTGGTGGATCTAAAGGACATATCTATGCTCGGAGAAGTTACTTGAGGCGAATGACAATTATGATGAGCCTCCACCCGTCGACCCTTCAACTTTGTACTCACAAGATAGTGATAGTGATAGTGATCCGAGAAAGAGAAAGAGAAAGAGACGGAGTATGAGAGTGAGCGTGAGAGCGATGATGGCTGGTGAGGGTCTTTTATTTTTAGTATTTATTTGTCAACATGCTTCTTAATTGCATTGTGCATTTTATTCTTAGTATTTATTTGTCAACATGCTTCTTAATTGCATTGTGCCTTTTATTCTTAGTATCTACATTTTATTATGTCAACTCTGCTTCTTAATTGCATTGTGCCTTTTATTCTTAGTATCTTCATATAATATGTCTTTGTGCTTAACTGTTTTATTCTTCTCAATGCGGTGACTGAACAATATGAGCAGCGGCAAGGCAGACTCCGAGAGCTTGCTTAAGACGCTCTCGCAGGTGAAGAGGAATATTCCTAGACCACCCACTAGACGGAGTGATCGAGCCCCGGTGCGCAATCCGCGTTACGACGATGGTACCGATGGAGGACGAGGACGAGGAGGACGAGGAGGACGAGGTGGAGGACGAGGAGGACGAGGAGGACGAGGTGGAGGACGAGGTGGCGCCGGGGTACACATGGACTTTACCGAGCCACCCTCCGCTTCTGGCGACGTGGCTCCTGAGTTGTTCCTAGAGGGTCCGTCTAGTGGGGAGGTGGAGATGGAGGCAGAGTCTACACACGAGTCGGACTCTAGGGCTGAGTTGGAGGTGATGGAGGATGGGGGTGCGCCGAAGCCCTTGAAGCTTCGTGGAGAAGCTAGAGTCCCCGATGCGAGGAAGGAGCCGAAGACCCATGATGACAAGGCCCTTATCATTCCTTCGAGCGATGAGTAAGTGTACTACTTCAGAAATTTCGAACATGTATTTTCATCTTGGGCATAATAAACAATTTGGCATGTGTACTAATGTGTGATTTATTTGCAGCAACTCGGACATGGGATGCCAAGCCCCCCGCATGCCTAACAGCCTTGCTTGGGGCTCGATTAAGAAGTTCTGGCCCGGCGGATACACTCCCCTTAGCACGGTCCCCGGTGGCGCGACGAAGCTAGCCACTACTTGGGCGGACTATGAGGATGCCCCTGCCGTAGGCTTCGCGACAGCCTGCTGAGGCCGTGACCACCAAGTTCTGGGTAAGGCATATATTTCTCGAGCACCGTTCATAGTTAATGACCCTAATGTGCTAACTCATGACTTTCACAACTCATTTATGCATGACTGAAGTGCTTCTACCGTGTGGACCCGGAGCATGACACGCAGGCGCGTCTCACTTTGCGTGGCGCTTGCGAGAGGTTGACACCGCAGCAGTGGTACAACCAAAAGTTCACCAGCGCTAGTGCCTTCTGGGCTAACAAGGGTAAGAGGGTCAAGAAGGAGTACTATGTTGGTAACCAGCCTACGGATGAATGGGCAATGACCATTGAGGAGTACATGTCGGTGAGTAAAATGTCAATGAGATTCTACATTGCTGCTAAGTTTTCATTGGATTATCTTGAGTTGAGTATTGCGTTTTCAGGTTTGTCCCGAGTGGGCCGAGCAAGCATAGGGAGGCATGGGAGGAGCTGATTAGGGCGAGGTGGCTCGGGGAGGATGAGGAGTTTGCAGCCGTGTCGAGGCGGAACATGGAGAACCGAGGCACCGGTGGCACACATCGCGCGGGAAACCGCGACTACACCCGCTACAAGGGGAAAATGGTATGTATATACATGGAACGACCTTCTTTCATTTCCCGTCATGTTACATTTGTGGTACGCATAACTTTTCTTTTCGCGATGCAGGTGGCCGAGGCAGCACCCGGGGTGGTGCTTCATGATGCCCAGATATATGACATGATGCGGACGAAGAAGAAGCCCAATCCCGCATTGCCTCAGCCACGGCACTACGGCAATGCCAAGGCCGCCAAGGAGGACTACTGCGACATGGTCAAGTCTCGTCACCCCGAGGTGGATGACCCCTTGAGCATTCCGGTCGACGAGGAGTCGTTGGTCCTGTCGGCGCGCGGGCGTCCGCATGGCCGTTACCCCTTTCTGAATAAGGCGGTCAAGCCTACCCCAGCCACGAGCTACACGCGTCTCAAGCATACCCTCACCGCCGACAGCCCCCAGCCTCGTCCACGGCCTGCTCGTCCACCCGCCTACGATGTAAGTTTTCCTCATTTTCATCCTCTTTCCGGTTTTCCTTCCTACATGGCTAAGTGTTTACGAGATTCATTGTTTCTGAAATTGTAGCCTGAGTTCGAGGCGGCCTTCGAAGCCTGCAATGAAGCGTATCAGCAGGCCGCTGCGCAGTGGAATAGGCAGAATACGGCCTACATGGCGTACATAGGAGTAAGTCTGAATCTTTCTTCTCGCAAGTAGATGACAAGTCTCAGTTTGATGCTTTATTTCTGCAAAAGGCCTAACTTGTAACCTATCTTGCAGGAAATGATGATCTCTATGTCTACCGGGTACACCGCCACCGGCTCGAGTTACCGTGGCGGGGGACATGCCTATCATGCCATCGAAGGCAGCTTTCGCTGCGACTTACTACGGATCCACACCGGAGGTAAGTTCTTTGCCAAACCGGTAGTTACCACTTTCCTTTGCCTCGCAAGTTGCTAACATGTAGGGAACACGTAGGGAACGGGATGGTCCGGGAACCAGGCATCGCCGGGTGGGCGCGAGGTCACACCGGTTCATGAAGGTGGTCGGTCTCCTGGGCGTTCTGCTGGTGCCTCTCCGTCGACTACTCCCGGGACTACTCCCGGTGCCTCTCCGTCGACTTCTCCTCGGGCGTAGCACCGGTCCTTCTCCAGGTGGTTCTTCTGCAGCTTCTACCGGAGCGCAACCCCGGGCTGCTCGTTTCGCCAACGATGTGGGCGGACACACCCCGCCCGGGTCCTTCCTCCGCTAGTCGGCACCGGGCTTCTTGCTTGCCATCATGTGCTACCTAGTACTATGTATTGGATGACATGGCACTCTCCTCTTGTATGCTATTACATGCACCATGTATGCTACTATGTGGATTTCATGCTATTTATGTGAATTATGGTGATTTTGGATGAATTTGGATGCTACTATGTGGATTTCATGCTATTTATGTGAATTATGGTGAATTTGGATGAATTTGGATGTATTTGGATGTATTGGACCTGCTGAACTGAATTTAGATGAATTGGAACCCAATTTAAATAGAAAAAACCAAATAGTAGGGCATATGCCGAGGGCAATGCCGTCGGCATAGGGCCATGGCATGACCATATGGTCGACCCTATGCCGAGGGCATTGCCGTCGGCATAGGCCACCTCACCTGGTCGCGCCACGTAGCCGCCCAGCTGGCAGCGCCACGACGGGCCACGTCGCGCACGCGTAGACGCCCAGCCTGCATGCCCCATGCAGATGCCGAGGGGATTGCCCTCGGCGTAGACGCCCCGATGGAAGCTCCACGACGCGCCACGTCGCTCACGCTTTGACGCCCAGCCTGCCCTATGCCGAGGGCTTGGCCGTCGGCGTATGGTGGCGACCGTTAACGGCGACGACGCCGTGCCACGAGACGCCGAGGGCTGGGACGCCGAGGGTGAACGCACACCGTCGGCATAGGCGGCGTACGCCGACGGCAAGGGCTACGCCGACGGCACGGTACCGTGTGCCGAGGGACCTGGACGCCGACGAGGTACGCCGAGGGCTGCCGTCGGCGTAGCCTACGCCGAGGGCCAGGCATGGCTACGCCGAGGGCAGCCGGCCGTCGGCGTAGCACCCCGTTCCTGTAGTGATAGGACAACTCATCACACGCAAGCGCAATTTGCATTCTCGCCGTGTTGTATTTTTCAGTGGTCGTTCATGCCCAATAGTTTTGTCTACGGTATGCACGCTGTACTAGTCCAGCACTCCAGCTTATGTGTTCCGTGACACCTGAAAATCATTTTGAACAAAGACGGAACAATTAATACCGTTCAAAAAAAAGAACAATAAAAGCCTGTTCTCCCTTCAAAATCTACGCAAGAAAACAAAGTGAAGACACATATTTTAATGGATGCTTTCAAGTTTTTTCTTTTGAAGCTTTTCTTTTGTTATTGGTCTGAGGCTAGGTGCACGAAAAGAAAATTTTGTAGCATGTATGTTGATGTTTAACTGCAACACCTTTTTTTTTTTTCCTAAAGCGCTGCTGTACCATTTCCTTGCAGCACCGACACCCCATGCACAACTGGAACGCCTTGTACCTCCCTCCTCCGTCGCCGTCAATGCCGGGCGCCTCGTCACCGGTGGCAGTGGTCGTCGTGGCCCTCTCGACGGAGCGGTACACCATGGCGCGTAGTGGCATGTGCCTGGCCGCCGATGGATGCGACGTCGACGCACCTTGGGCAGCTTGGGAGGATGCGAACAACAGGAGGAGGAGGAGGGTGGGGGTACTGAGAGAGTTGGATGGCGTGGAGTGATCCATGGCTTGCTTGGGCATGGAGAGGAGGATGACAGTGTTGCAAAAAGGCGAGGCAAGCCGTTGATTTAAACTCACCGGGATTCAGCTCAGGTAACGATCTGAGAGAGAAAGAGTAAGCTTTCGATGGCTTCAGCAGCTTCTTCTCTCCTCTCACTATATATATAAAATATACAAGTTATAGTTTAGTCCATTGACTTCATTATTTTGAAACCTAAGACCTACCAACACTCTCCCTCAAGATGGGGTAAATGTATCTAAGAGGCCCATCTTATCACAAAATCTATTATATACTAAAAGCAAAATAAGAGTGTTTTTTCGAGGCACCAGGTTAGTCCACGTATGCTAAAAAAATATAAACCAAAGATTTTAAAATTAACGTCCGAGATTAAAAGATAAGAAGTGTTACGTACAATATTATATACTAAAAGCAAAATAAGAGTGTTTTTTCGAGGCACCAGGTTAGTCCACGTATGCTAAAAAAATATAAACCAAAGATTTTAAAATTAACGTCCGAGATTAAAAGATAAGAAGTGTTACGTACAATAATAGACGTGTACACAAGTAAAGTTATGGCACGTAAAAGCTATTTGGACCACACGTGAACATATCCAAGAAAAAGGAATAAGAGGCAGTTTCAAGAAAAAATTGCGTACCCAACTTACATGACTTACACGTTCAATGGGGGTAGGGAAAAAAGGAAAGATTCACATAAAAATAGGAAGCCATCAGCGTCCATGTGAAAAAAAAAACGATCCACGTAAAAATAGAAACCGATTTGCTTCCATGTCAACAAAAAAGGAAGCAATTTCCTTAAAAGAGTCCTACAGTTATACGTTAGATATAGATTAAAAAAATTAGATTTTGTTTCCAGAGGAACTAGATATGTGTGTGTCCCTGTAAGCCCACGGTAGACTACAGATATGATATACGTAAGCAAACTTATATTATTTAACTATATTACTTATTCAACTGTAAATATAGTACTTGCGGGTGTCCCAAATTTTTAAACCGCTTTTTTCATGTGTGCATGAAAACCTAAATTGATGTGAGAAAAAAGACTCATGTAAAATAATCAAATATCACAACTCAATGTGTCATGTGCATGAGAAACAAAATCGCACATACAAAGGAACGATATGAACAGACTAAGTAGTTTGTATAACAACGTACTACATTCAGCTATGAAAACCTACTAAATTCTAGATTATTATGATAAGATCCGCACGACGGAGTGGCCGTGAGGAAAGAGAAGTTTCCAAGAAAATATTACTCAAAGGAACGATATAAACATACTAAGAAGCTTTTACATATGACGACGTCTAAATTCAGCTACAGAAAAAATATAATAAATTCTAGATTAATATGATTAGGTTGGTAGAGTTTCCTCGGACCATACTTGAGGAAACGGAAATTTTCAACAAAATATTACTCTAAGAAATGATAGAAACATACTAAGGAGTTTGTACATGTCATGACGTCCAAATTCAGCTACAGAAAAACATAATAAATTCCAGATTGTTATGATAAATTTGGCAGAATTTCCTAGGACCGGGCGCGACGAAACAAAAGTTTCCAGGAAAATAGTATTCTCAATTATTTTCAAACAACAAGAAGTGAAAAAGGCAACTTTGAGCCGGAACTCATGTACATGATCTCAAGCATCTCCACTACTTATAAAAGCACCAACATGGCAGGAACATCAAATCTCAGCCCTCTATTGTATCTTCATCTAACGATCCAGGACTCCCCAATGACATTGGACATGACATTGCGCAACTTCCCGTTTTGCAGCTCCACGTATAATAGGAAGTTTTCCCAATTATTTTTTCCCATTAACTGCGGTAATTATTGCTCCAAGATTGTACACGTATGATAGGAAATTGTCCCACTGATTGCTCCAGAGATTACACCTACCATATGCAGTTTTTAGATCCACCAATTGCTTCACCCGTCACCATCATCACCAGGCGTGAACTATATACCTGCCGGACTCACTGCCGCGTCTCGCCGCGCCGGCGTACTCGAGAGGTCACGACCTCCGCCACATTGCGCCGGCGTAATATATACCTGCCGGACTCACTGCCGCGTCTCGCCGCGCCGGCGTACTCGAGAGGTCACGACCTCCGCCACATTGTGCCGGCGTACTCCAGACGGTCGCCGTCGTGACCCTCCACCACCTTGGGAGCCTGCAAACTCGCCGTTAGCCCTGTCATCAAATACAACTTCGAGTCAAGGCTCTCTACTGGTAAGTCTCAACTGCCTATACGTACACAAGAAATGATGTATATGGTACATATATCAGTACATGACTATGCATGGTTCTTCATCTACTCTTACCAGATGGCACAAAAATCAAATAATTCATCCTATCACCCAGCAAGAAAACGCACTCCGTTTCAAGATATAACAAACACTTCGTCCACAGGTGAAATTATGATTTACTTACACCTACAGCCAGGGGCATCTTGATTTCAACTGATTGTTAATATGCTGAAACAAATGCTGAAACAGACCAGGACACCAATTTAGTTCCAGCGCCCATAAATGTTGAAGATACTTCACAGGTTGATCAACCTACCCAAAAAAAGCAGAGAGGTCAGGGATGGTATGGCCGAATGACTGAAGAACAAAGAGCCGAGTACCTACGAAAACGACGCGAAGCCCGACAACGAAAACGAGTTGCTGCTGACTCCATAAAGAATGCTCAGACATACCCGGCTCTTGAGCCACCTGGTATTAAGACTGTTTTTACTATACCAATGTAAACTTCACTTCATATGTCATAATTTTTATAATATTGTCTATAGGTGTTCCCCACCCTGGAATCTATACTGGTACAAGTCAACAGGATATTACATATTCTACCTTGCAGCAATCTAATCTAACGCAAGGTACATACATCATATTTATAATCTTCTAATAAAAACATATTTATGGACTTATACATTACGCACAGAAACCTGAGTTTGACTGGCTGTTAAAATAAACAGGCCACCCTAACGACGAAGTTGCAACGCCTACATGTGTCGGACATGCTTCGCAGGTTAAACAGTCTGCCCCAACAAAAAAGAGTGGTAAAGGGTGGTATGGCCGAATGACTGAGCAACAAAGAGCAGAGTACCTACTCAAACAACGTGAAGCCAGTACAACAAAAACGATTTGCTACTGACTCAATAAAGAGTGCTCAAACATCCTCGACTGGTATTGCAAATGACCTTACTACCAAAATAAATGGTATACTTCCTATGTGTTATTATTCTGAAACTCCATAATCGATACATGCACTTTACCAATGATATGAAAATGGATTCTCTTATATATACTATTACCTGGTTCTCTGTTCTTATTATTAGGTACTGTAACAACTTCGATTGGAACTCCCCAGACAAATGTGCAATCGTGTCCAACTTACCTAGGAAAACCATCCATGACTCGCACCAGTGAGCGGTCCTATTTGATTGGTTTAACACATCACTCATCGGTCACACCGGACACCATAAACTTCAAATCTCAGTTGTACCAGTCCACTGCCAGTGCAATTCATAGTGATAATTATATCCGGAAATCTAATCTAACGCAAGGTACATACATCATATTTATAATCTTCTAATAAAAACATATTTATGGACTTATACATTACGCACAGAAACCTGAGTTTGACTGGCTGTTAAAATAAACAGGCCACCCTAACGACGAAGTTGCAACGCCTACATGTGTCGGACATGCTTCGCAGGTTAAACAGTCTGCCCCAACAAAAAAGAGTGGTAAAGGGTGGTATGGCCGAATGACTGAGCAACAAAGAGCAGAGTACCTACTCAAACAACGTGAAGCCAGACAACAAAAACGATTTGCTACTGACTCAATAAAGAGTGCTCAAACATCCTCGACTGGTATTGCAAATGACCTTACTACCAAAATAAATGGTATACTTCCTATGTGTTATTATTCTGAAACTCCATAATCGATACATGCACTTTACCAATGATATGAAAATGGATTCTCTTATATATACTATTACCTGGTTCTCTCGTTCTTATTATTAGGTACTGTAACAACTTCGATTGGAACTCCCCAGACAAATGTGCAATCGTGTCCAACTTACCTAGGAAAACCATCCATGACTCGCACCAGTGAGCGGTCCTATTTGATTGGTTTAACACATCACTCATCGGTCACACCGGACACCATAAACTTCAAATCTCAGTTGTACCAGTCCACTGCCAGTGCAATTCATAGTGATAATTATATCCGGAAATCTAATCTAACGCAAGGTACATACATCATATTTATAATCTTCTAATAAAAACATATTTATGGACTTATACATTACGCACAGAAACCTGAGTTTGATCGGCTGTTAAAATAAACAGGCCACCCTAACGACGAAGTTGCAACGCCTACATGTGTCGGACATGCTTCGCAGGTTAAACAGTCTGCCCCAACAAAAAAGAGTGGTAAAGGGTGGTATGGCCGAATGACTGAGCAACAAAGAGCAGAGTACCTACTCAAACAACGTGAAGGCAGAAAACAAAAACGATTTGCTACTGACTCAATAAAGAGTGCTCAAACATCCTCGACTGGTATTGCAAATGACCTTACTACCAAAATAAATGGTATACTTCCTATGTGTTATTATTCTGAAACTCCATAATCGATACATGCACTTTACCAATGATATGAAAATGGATTCTCTTATATATACTATTACCTGGTTCTCTCGTTCTTATTATTAGGTACTGTAACAACTTCGATTGGAACTCCCCGGACAAATGTGCAATCGTGTCCAACTTACCTAGGAAAACCATCCATGACTCGCACCAGTGAGCGGTCCTATTTGATTGGTTTAACACATCACTCATCGGTCACACCGGACACCATAAACTTCAAATCTCAGTTGTACCAGTCCACTGCCAGTGCAATTCATAGTGATAATTATATCCGGAACTTGCTACCAAGCTTCCAAAGTATATGCGTCAATCAAGGTAAACATTTAAAAAACCTTTAAACTATCCTCATATTAATTCATCTAGAAGTTTCGTTTTTTAACCTGCTCATCAGATCATGAATCAACTGGGATCTCCACACTACAAGAATCTGCTACACACAATGTAGCAGACAGAAAAAGGATGCGTGAGAGGGAGCGATACACTTCAATGAGTCCTGATCACATGGATGCTCTTCTTGTGAAAAAACGTGAATACAATAAAAGGAAGCGAACCATTGTACCATCAAACTGCAATGATGAGAAATCCCCAGGTATAGTGCATACAACATAATTGCATTGCACATTGCGCTGTTTGTACACTATATATATTGATCAGATATTCTCTCAACTTTAATGTTTCCTGTGAATTTATTTTACCTAGAGGAAAACGACCAACCAATAGATGCATACGGAATATTTGAGCCCGTTGACCAAGCATCACATCCCAACGGTACATAAATTGACATCTATTGTTTTTAGCAGAGTACCTCCATTTTGCTTTTCTCTATGTCTCGACCAATATTTTTCAACCTACTAGGATACCATAACGCAATTCACAATGATGATGACGATGAGCTTGATGAGGAAGCAAGGATATTCAGTGGACAGCGTATGCAATTTTACACATTCATATAATTTTTAGGGAGAAATTATATGATATTCATTGGTACCTTTGTTTATTTGTTAAATAGTTGTGGATTAATTGTTTACATTTTATTTTTAGGTGTTCATTATGAAACATACCATGAAGAGCGACACAGTACTGAAGGGATATCAGTAAATAATAATATTGCTGATAGCATCTACCGAAACCTTCCAAAAACACACCATGTCCTAAAAAAGGTTCCAGACTGCGAGCAACCGTGGAGCAATGCGGTTTCGGTTCGAGGGGCCTGCATTTTGTTGTAGAAAAGGAAGAGTCAGTCTGTTCATTCCGGATGTTCCTGAGGAGTTGAAACGGTTGTGGACAAGTCAGGAAGATGAGGATGCTAAATATTTTAGAAAGCATATCCGATATTTCAACTCTCACTTCTCATTCACGAGTCTTGGAGTTACACTTGACCGCCGAGGTTAGCACCGCGGCAGAACCGGCAACTATACATTCCGAGCACATGGCATAATGTACTACAAAATGGATGATCTTGTACCTGGTGATAATGGGCCACGGCATTTGCAGCTTTATATTTATGATAGTGATGAAACATTGTCTCATAGGGTCCAGAGGTCTCCTGATCTTAATGTGGACCTCATTCGGAAAATTCTAAAAATACTTGAGGACAACCCTTATGTGCAGACTTTCAAGAGTGTAGGGTCGTTTGCCAACCTAGATGAATACAAGATTGAGCTCAACACAAATATAACCCTGGATCAGCGCCGGTACAATGCCCCGACAACATCTGAAGTGGCTGCGATATGGATTGAAGGGAATGACCTGATGAACTGCTTTGATAGGAGCGTTGTTGTGCATGGAAAAGGAGTTCGTCCGCTGTATATCAGAGCTTACTATGGGTGCTATGATCCCTTGGCATACCCATTATTTTTCCCAAGAGGGGAGACCGGTTGGAATCGTAAGATGCCATATGTTGAGCCCCCTGAGGATTTAGTCGACAATTCTGAATTAGCTGGACAAGATGAAGACCATGATAATGATTTAGCAGGACAAGATGAAGACCATGGTAATGATTTTCCGGGACAAGATGAAGACCATGGTAATGATTTTCCGGGTCAAGATGACAACCATGGTAATGATTTACCGAGACAAGATGAATACCATGGTAATGATTTACCGAGACAAGAACAAGACCATGTTAATGATTTACCGGGACAAGATGAAGATCGTGGTAATTATTTACCAAGACGAGATGAACACCATGCTACTGATTTACCAAAGAGGCAAGATCATCACTGATAATTATTTATAAATTAACAAACAACGTCCCAAATTCCTATGTTTCTAAACCATTTTAATTTTGTAGATGAGATCGACGGCAACCGGGGTGAGGATCTTATCGATCTAGCACGATCCACAAGATTTGTTAGTGCGAGAGAGTACTACTCGCTTCAAGTTGCGGGTCCGCAAGAAGCTCTTTAACATCATCTTGTTTGGGGGCGCCTCTTCCAACAATGGGCTGTTGATATGTACATCAAGATAGAAACTATGAGGCTTGACTGGTACTCGAAGCCGAGCAATCAGAAGATTATACGAGCTGACCTCTACCAAGTAATACTATATGTATTAATATGAATGGTATTATTCATGATTTTAACCATATAGAAAATGTCCTTATTTCATTTTTTTCTTTATTGTATAGGGTCTGGTCGACACCATTGAAGCTGGCGAGGCACATGGTGATCGGATTGGCAAAAGAATAGTGCTCCCACGAACTTTTCCAGGCGGTGACAGAGACATGCAGAGGAGGTTTCTTGATGCTATGGCTATAGTCCAACGCTGGGGTAAACCAGATTATTTTATCACAATGACTTGCAACCCGTATTGGGAGGAGATAACAGAGAAACTACTGCCCGGTCAGCTGCCACAAGATCGTCCAGACCTGGTGGCAAGAGTTTACAAGGCTAAGCAGCGAGATATGATGGACTTACTGACAAAGGGTAAGCATTTTGGAGCAGTCGCGGCTTATGTACATGTCACCGAGTTTCAGAAAAGAGGTCTCCCGCTTGAGCATATCCTTCTAATTATGAAATCAGATAGCAAGCTAAAGACCCCAGATGACTATGATCGGGTGATATCTGCAGAGATACCTGACAAAACGAAGTACCCTGTTCTACATGATCTGGTCGTCAAACACATGTTGCACGGACCATGTGGTGTGTTGAAGATAAATTGTCCTTGCATGATTGATGGACAATGTCGTTTTCATTATCCTCGAGAGTTTTGCAGCCACACGCAACAGGGAAAGGATTCATATCCCATCTATAGAAGGAGGAATGATGGGTGTGTAGTTAAAATCAGAGGAGCAGAATTGGACAATAGATGGGTGGTACCTTATAACCCGTTTCTTCTTATGCGATACAACTGCCACATTAATGTCGAAGCTTGCTCGAGCATCAAGGCGGTCAAATATTTGTTTAAGTACATCTATAAAGGGCATGATAAAACATCCTTTGCATTCGAGAAGGATGTCATCAATGATGGGGGAATCATCAATGAAATTCGTCAGTACAGGGATGCACGCTACATATCTCCTCCAGAGGCTATTTATAGGATTTTTGGTTTTCACATGTTTGGTGTCAGTCCGTCTGTTCTGCAGCTCCAGCTTCATTTGCCCAACATGAATACGGTTTCCTTTAAAGCGTGTGATAATCTAGAAGATGTTGTTGCTCGACCATCTTCTTCTAAATCCATGCTTACTGAGTACTTCAAGATGAACCATAAGTATGCAGAAGCACGGAAATGGTTGTATAGAGAGTTTCCAGAACACTATAGGTGGATTGCTGGGGATAAAAAGTGGCAGGAGAGAAAAAATAAAAGATCTCAGATTGGATGATTGGTGTATGCACACCCAGTTGAAGGAGAGAGGTACTACTTGCGGGTGCTCCTAAGTCACGTCCGAGGTGCCACTTCGTTCGATGACTTAAAAACAGTAAATGGGCGACTATGTGGTTCCTTCCGAGAGGCGTGTGAGCACTTAGGCCTTATTGAGCATGACAAGACCATTGATGATTGCATGACGGAAGCAGCCACATTTCAAATGCCTTATGCTCTTCGACGGTTGTTTGCAACTATACTGGTATTTTGCGAGGCAACAGAAATCCGAAAATTGTGGGACAAACATCTAGCATCGATGTCTGAGGATTACCGTCGCAGCCAACCCAATGAGGCGGCACTTGAGCAGATGGTCCTGAGAGATATCAGGGATCTGGTGCAATCTATGGGAAAGGATATTAAAAGTTATGGACTTCCAGATCTGGTTGAGACAGATGATTCTTCAAACGCTGATTACAGAGAGGTATATGAGGAGAGACAAGTCACCGTAGACCAAGAACATCTCAATTTAATTGACTTTTTGAACAATGAACAACTAGCTGGTTTCAATGACATAATGGATCACGTGAGGAATAAAAAAAGCCAGATATTCTTTGTTGATGGTCCAGGAGGCATCGGGAAGACGTACTGTATAAGGCATTGCTTGCCAAGGTGCGTGACATGGGCCTAATAGCAATCGCAACTGCTACATCAGGTATAGCGGCATCGATAATGCCTGGAGGCCGAACTGCACACTCCAGGTTTAAAATTCCAATCAAGCTCACTGACTACAGCATGTGTGGTTTCACAAAACAGAGTGGTACAGCGGAGTTGCTTAAACAAGCGGCTTTGATAATTTGGGACGAAGTCGCTATGACAAAGCGTCAAGCAGTTGAGACGCTTGATAGATCACTTCAGGATATAATGGGATGTCCTTTGCCGTTTGGCGGAAAGGTTGTCGTCTTTGGTGGGGATTTCAGGCAAGTTCTTCCCGTTGTGACAAGAGGGACAAGAGCACAGATCACGGATGCTACATTATTGAGATCGTATCTGTGGGAGAAGATCCGCAAGATTCGCCTCACGCGCAATATGCGTGCACAGGATGACCCTTGGTTCTCCGACTACCTCCTAAGGATTGGCAATGGAACAGAAGAAACAATTGGCAACGACTATGTGCGTCTCCCAGATGACATTGTGATAGGCTATACCGATGATGGCAAATCTATTAACAAACTCATTGAAGAAGTCTTCCCATCGCTGCACGCCAATGCTACGTCAAGGGAGTACATGAGCACACGTGCAATTCTTTCGACCAAGAACGAGCATGTGGATGACCTCAATGACAAAATGATCTCCAGGTTTCCAGGCGAGGAAAAGGTATACCATAGCTTCGACTCAATCGAGGATGACTTGCAGAATAATTACACAATTGACTTTCTGAACTCGATCACACCAAATGGATTGCCCCCGCATATCTTGAGGGTAAAGGTCAACTGCCCTGTCATTCTCCTACGAAACCTAGACCCTCATAATGGCTTATGCAATGGAACACGGCTCATGATCAGAGCCTTCCAGGATAATGCAATCGACGCGGAGATTGTTGGTGGTCAACATGCTGGAAAGAGGGTGTTCATACCTAGGATCCCTATGTCGCCCTCAGAGGACAACTCACTACCCTTCAAACTTAAGAGAAAACAGTTTCCCATCCGACTGAGTTTTGCGATGACTATTAACAAAGCACAGGGTCAGACCATACCAAATGTCGGTATTTACCTTCCAGAGCCTGTATTCTCACATGGCCAGCTATATGTTGCATTGTCAAGGGGAGTGTCAAGAAAGACGACACGGGTTGTAGCCAAGCCAAACAAGGACATTGATAAATCCGGGAAAAGCACCAAAAACATTGTATATAGAGATGTTTTGGACAGGTGAGGCAGGTGTGTTCTTCTTTCCTGTTTTTTTACTCCACCTGATTTGAAGTCAGGAACACTTTTTTGCTTTTATTATATACTTCTGAACTGATTTCTTGTGCAGATTTGGCAGAAGTTAAAATGATTTATGCGGCCAGGTATGCATTTCATATACCCACGAATCATGCCACACGCAGTTATTCTGTCCAGTATTAGCAAATCTAGAGGCAAGTCTGTTCAAGTAAAACCAAAGATAAGAACAGAGCATTACTTCATGTTAAGTTTTCATACTGGTCGGTCTTTGCTACTGACATGAAAATTTAACGCACACAATTTACCATCTAAATGCATAAACAAATGAACTTTCAGTAATTAATTGATAGACCTTCTTCAATTTGATTTTGATGATGCCTTTGCTACTGACAGGGATGTGAAATTGACATACTAGACTCTCAAGGAAAATATCAACAAGATAACCAAGAGGAAGATGACCCAGCGTCAACCACGGAAAGATTGAACGGGGAAAAGGAACATTCAAGAATCATAATTAGATAAGCAAGGAAGATGTACCTGTACTCGAGCACCACAAGATCCAACTTCATGTTGTACAAGTCCCGTAGTTTATATCTGCGTCAGCGCTAAACCTGCATGCATCTTGACAATTGTTAGAAGAATTTGGCATCTCTTTTCAAGGCTACGTAGTCCCAAAAAATAGACTTCATATGCATATCATATTAGATCAAAGTTATATGGGCGCTTCCAGTATTTTTATAGACTATAGAGTTGTCCCATAAATAGGGATAAACAACTTACATATACAACAATATTGATATGCCTTTCTTCTATTAAGTGTAGTTGAAATATGTAACCTTTATTTACGCAAGCACACAATCAGTGCATGCCAAGCATACTGTCAGGTATGTTGTATTAGGAGATGCATTCAAATGTGCTGCACCAGAATAGAGATGGTCATATGTATCAAGAGTAGTAAATCTGGAGGTAATACACAGCCCAAGAAAACATGATGGTTCTAATTGTGATCTGAACATGCTGAAATAATATAACCCATATTTTGAACTTACCTACAATCCTGAAACTACTATGTGTGCGTGTGTGAACATGTGTGCAAGATGCACAAATCCAATTGGGTACCAATTCGTACCATTCATGCATCAAATTACAGTCTATGTAGTATGTGCAAGATTACCGTATAAGCAAGCTGGGTACCAATTGGTACCATTCATGCATCAAATTACAATATAGTTCCTCACCTGGTTGGTTGCTTGATCTTCCCTCCTTGAAAAGGCATAGCAAGGCTTCCTCACCGCACCAGCGTCCCTCTGCACTCGCTCCAATTGACCTCCTTGTCTGACAGAAGGAGGATGAGGGTCTCTGCTGTGGTGCTGTAGTGCTGTCCAACGCGAGCGAGGTGACCGCGGCCACGAATCCGATAGATAGGACGTCTGCCCCTCCGCCTCCTTCGGTGCGAGGAAATGCCGGCAGCGGCAGGGAGGCAGGGGAGGAGCCGGAACAAGTAGCGGCGGCGGGGAGGCAGGGGCGGCCATGGTCGTCGAGCCGGCTTCAGGGAGGCAGCCATCCCCGCGACGGCGGCTTGAGGCAGGGAGGGACGGTCCCCGCACCGGCGGCTGGAGGTACTGGAGGGTGACTCTCGATGCGGTCTACAGAGAGATGGCTACAGAGGACCGAGGAGTGAGAGAGTGGTAGGTAGTGTGACTACGATTAGAGCTATGGATTATGTTTTTTTCCTTTTAGCGTTGGGAGACAAATAGCCTACGGATGTACTACCTCTTCTTTTATTTTTTTCTCTTCCCCTTTCTACATATTTTATTTTGAACGAGGCCTTTTTCAATTGCTTATTAAGAGCAAAGTACATAGTGTATTATGAACATGTAATCTAGCAACTGCATGATATTCGTAATACGGACTTGTGATATTTTGATACAACTGAAAGAAAGACAAGCCTAGGTTTCTAGGAGCCTGGTGGACACAATTGTGTACTACTCTGTTCATGTTCCTAGAAATATAATACTGTATATGTTTAGCTTTGTTGTAGCATAAGTGTGAAAGAATTCAGACTTGGAGCTAGATGGTTCACCGAAGAATTGCAATCCACTACTACTTTGGCTAAAGTTGTCTCCAAAATCCGCTACTCCAAAATGTATATTATATACATCCTCGGTGCCTCTAAATTTCAACCTTTCATATGACAAAGAAATTTCTTTCAGATATGGCATTATTCATTTAGTACGATTCATGGATTTTAAGCAATGTAGTTTGCGCGAATAGTATGTTGCACAAATACTTACATAGAAAGCATGTCTTATACTTCAAAGACTTTACAGACGTGCATTGCACGTGCATGCTTACTAGTAGAAAGAAAATTGCCAGATTGAGCGAGACACATAACAGTAAAATAAATATCACTCGGAACACTACCAGATTCATGACTACAATTGTAGTTGCAAATATGATGGTTTAAAATAAATAATTTGGACGTAGAAACTCTAGTACAATGGTGTAAAAAAAGTAATTATACCCTTATCGTTGTGTAATACTTGAATTTTTATTTAATGTGAAATATTTTATGAGTAATTTGTTGGGAATACGGAGCAATTAAAAATAATTTATTTCGGTAAATTCATTAAAGACTAGGTTTGGTAGTTTTAATGATTATATAAAACTACTTTTATAAAGTCATAACATGTAAAATATTATATAAAAAGTGAACAATGAAAAGTAAAGAGCATTTTTAGATGTTGCCCTCGCATTTGCGAGGGCCACCTTGCTAGTTTCATAAAAGACACGACACATTAACACCTTTCGTTAATACATCAGCAGGTTGGTCTACAGATTTGACAAAGCTAACATGGAGAATTCCCTCATCTAACTTTTCCTTGATGAAATGCTTATCTATTTCAATATGCTTGGTTCTATCATATTGAACAGTATTATGTACGTACCAAATTAATTGTCGCTTGATTGTCACAATAGAGTTGGAGAGGTTCCACATTAATAAGTAACCCAAGGTTAGATAATAATATCCTCAACCATGTCAATTCACATAAGCCCGAAGCCAAGGACCGAAACTCTGCTTCTGCAATGGAGCGACCAACTACACTCTATTTTTTGCTTCTCGAACTAACAAGATTATCACATGCGAATACACAGTATCGTGTCGTAGATCTTCTATCATCCATACACCCAGCCCAGTCAGCATGTATCCTTCTAATTTTAGGTGTCCATGATTAGAGAATAAAAATCCTTTCCCAAGACAACTCTTGAGATCACTACAAGGAAAAGGCCTACCGCCGGCGAACCTAAAAGGCCCATTGCCGGCGCACCAAGAGCCCGCCGGTGCGAACGGGCCGGTGATAACTGGCCATTGCCGGCGCACCAGGCTGTTCGCCGGCGATAGTATGGATACTGCCGGCGCGCCATCGATGATTCGCCGGCAAAGGACACGTTCCACCGGCGCGCCAGCAGCTGCGCCGGCAGTAGTGCGTCGAGCAATGGCGCATGCCTCATGCGCCGGCAGTAGATCATTTAGGTGCGCCGGCAATAAATTCGAAAATTCTTTTTTCAGCTTTTTTCCAGCATATTAGAATACATATTTGACAGCAGTATATATTTACAACACAGTTCATATTTATACAGGAGAACATGCAATATGAGAAGCACATAGAGAGCCAAGTCTCATTTCGGTATCAATACACAAATACGCTAGTCTCGTTTCGGAATGGTGATTCATACAACATGTGCATATGCAACACCAAAGGACTAAGTTTCACAAAGTTAGAAGTCTCGGTAGTCGTCACAAGTGTCGTCATACACCTCACAATGTAGCTCCTAACCTAAACTACAATCACATAGAACATGAACAACATGGTCACGATGACCATCATCACGAAGGCCATGGTCTTCATCCGGTTCCTCCTCATGTCCCTCATCTCTCCCGCTAGATAACGGGCGTATCTTCCTTCCGCCTCCACCCTAGTGGGGTATCCCTCGTAGCTGTTGCCGCTGAAGCGGTGCACCTGTCTCCGACAGTCCTCCCAGTCGTCGTAGACTCCAGGAACCCTCCCCTTGTACACGACATATTTCGTCGGCATCTCCATGCACAAGACAAGTAAAACGTTAGTACCAATGCAATGAACAAGTGCCAACTCAAATAAGAGACAAGTAGTATGAACTAAATAGCATGTGCCTCATACTTTGTTGGTCGAAATAAATAATAACATACATGGATGGGGTCAGCGAGGCTAGGTAGGATGCACAATAGATTGATATTTGTGGCCATCACACCAAGCCTCACTGGCCCCACCCCGGAGTGTACAAGTGACCAAACATTTTAATCATTGGCCAATGCAATTAAGAAGTGCGAACTCAAATAAAAGACAAGTAGTACGAATTAAATAGCGGCCCTCATACTTTGTCGGTCGAAACACATATTAACATCCAGGGATGGAGTCAGTGAGGCTAGGTAGGATGCACAATAGATTGATACTTGTGGCCATCGCACCAAGGCTCACTGGCTCCACCCCCGAGTGTACGAGTGACCGAACATTCTAATCATCGGCGAACTCCAAATACGAGGCAAGTAGGGGTCGAGTAAATGCAAATAATTATTAAGGTATCTACGCCATAATCTTGAAATATATAGCAAAGTAAATGAAACTATAGACACATGTTCACATGCACATCCATACAACTAAATAAAAGCAACAAGTCGATTCTATGGGAATATGTAGCAATTATTACGAGTACGGAAGTTCAAAGACATATCGTTCAAGCTTTAGCGATGAGTGTTCCCGTCGTAGGATCAGGTTGTACGCCTAGGGGGGAATGGACGGCAGCCCTCAAGCGTGTTGAACGGCCTCTCATCACGCGACATCTCCAAGCGGAGTTCTATCTCGTCATTAGGTGGTAGACCGTAGCCGTAGAAGAACTCGCCAGACCTAGTGTTGACATCCTGCACGATTACCGTGCAAATGAGCTGCTGGATGCGACCCCGAGTTCTTCCTAATCTCTCTATCATGGGCATCCGCCATGTTTGCAAACCTGTTTACGAGACTCTCTGGCAGCAACATGTCATCTGCGTACTTTATGTACTCCTGCATCCGAAGGATGGCGTACCACGCGTCCATCCCATTGTCTTCCTTCGACTGCCTGAGGCAGGGGAAGTTGGTTGTATGGGTTAAGACCAAGCCTCCTCGGGATTTCCTCTCTACTTTGAGGGGGCCTGCCTTGTTGGCGAAGCCGGTGAGAGCATCATTGAGAAGGGCCCTGATGTGGGAGTAGTCTTTCTTCTTGTCCCTACCCGAGTCGAGATAGACTGCATGCGAGTGTTGCGGGTGCACGACGATGAGAGTGCAGAACTTGTCTCTGCGGAAAACACACGGATTAACCTTTGGAAATGCAAATGGAGATATACGATAGAATGGTGATGGGGACTAGCGAGTGATTACTTACTCGGGGAAGTAAGGGATGAGAATGGCGCCCTTCTTAATGTTCGCCGGCATGAAATCCTCGACCTGCTTGGTGGCAATCGCCCGATCCCCAGGGTTGCAGATGATGCTCTCCCGCATATAGAAGGGGTCCATTATCGCGATGGTCGGCGTCCCCTCCTTAACGATGCTGGGAAGACAAGCTAAGAGCAACTAGGCGAACCACACTAAAGTGGAGCATTTGCATGCGAAAGATGTCGAAGATGTCATTGAACCGGATGAAGCACAAGTCCGCGGGGTACTTCTCGACGAAGTTCATGCCAGTTGGCACCTTCGCCACGAAGAGAGGGTAACTAGGATCTTTTGATTTGAGAAGCTGCTTCTCCAAATACTGGACTTGGTTATGCAAGCTCGCCATATCCCCGGTGAGTAACCTGAGGACATGCTCCGGCAGCATCGGTTCACCCAAGTGATGCGAGAGGTCGCCAATTGTTTGGCAACTTGTCAAGGAGTGCCACCTTGTCCTTGTCTTTGGCCGCCGCCTTGTCTTTGGCGTCCTTCTTAGCTGGCCTCTTCCTCTTCTTGGGTTGTAGTGCTGGACCATCCATCGCCGTAGTGGCCGTAGCACGGAGTGTGTTTGGGCTCAGCATCTTTTTGACGGCGGCGGCGGCGACCTCATCAGGATTTTCCTCCTCAGCCGTTTCTTGAGAATCGAACAGCTTCTTGGAGCACCCATATTTCTCGGCTTCTTGGACAACTTGTGAAGATGTAGGAATATCCCATTGGAAGTCGTCACGTTCGTATTCCTCAGCCTCTGGCGCCGCTGGCTGTTGTGGTGGGGCGCTGACCACCGGCGCAGCTGGCCGTTGTGGTGGGGCGCTGACCTCCGGCGCAGGCTGGCCGTTGTGGTGGGGCGATGACCACCGGCGCCGCGGGCCGTCGTGGAGGGACGCTGACCTGTGGCGCCGCAGGGTGCTTGTCTTTGCTTGTCGTCGACCCCGAGTAGGTGTTGATCCTAATTAGGGTCTTCGGCCATAGCCGTACCCAACCCTTCAGTGAGGCCATATTCAACGGGCTATCGTCATCGGCACCATGCGGTTGATTAGGAGGAAACAAATCCTCATAGCCCGGTAACGCCCGATCCACTTCAACCCGGTAAACGTCATCCTCCATATCTCGTGTGTGCCACTTCTTATCCAGGGGCCGATGGATGGACCCCCTCGCGACGTCTTTGAGTTCGCCGTTTACTCTCATCAGGAAGGTGCATGGCGTTGAGAGCGCCTGCGAGAAAATGTGTATGGTGTTAGAGAGAGGGCAAGGATGACGAAACTAATATATTAACTTGATGTACACATGGGTTAATTACCGTGAGGGCGTTGAGCTCGGCTAATGTCGATGGGCCGGCACATGCGGCGGCGGGCGTGCAAGTGACGGAGGGGCTGCTACCCGGCATGGACGGTGAATCCCTAGCACCAGCGACATTGCCGGCGGCCGGAGGAGTCTCCATTATAACATTGTCATTGCCGGCGGACGGCGGCGCCATCGAGTTGCTTGCCGTCGAAGCTAACCACTTGCATTTTCGGGGGGGGGGGGGCTTGTTTGCCACCCTCATACCACGCGTGTAGAGCGTTGAAATCTGCTTGGACTGAAGCGACGACTTCAGCTTTGACTTCAGGTACGATCGTAGCTTTGAGTTGCGGTACCAGTTGCGGTACCAAACCAGCTTGGACTTGGGCTAGGATTGACTCCCTCATTTCCTTCGCCTCCCGCTGCTTCCTCTCACTGCGCGCATTTTTATCGGCCGCAGACGACAAGCCATAGTGACCATGCTTGTAGCCTGTACCGGCGCCAGCCACACGGCCTCTATGCGGCCTTCTCGTCGGTGAATGCTCATTAACGATGTTTAGCGCCCGTACGAGAGGCTTGTCCCGAGCTACCCTGCCGTCGACGCACGGGAGGAGGAGCCTTCGTCACATTGAGAAAGTCTTTGTCTTTCTTCTTCCTGCGGAAGAAACGTGAACCATTTAGAAATGTTGCTACTATTATATGAACGATACTTGATCTAATTAAACCGGTAAATTGCTTACCAGTTTTTTCTCCAACGCCAGGACCTTCTTGTCGTTCGTGAACCAAATTATGTCGGTTACGACCTTCGGGTCCGTGACAAGTTCCCCGGTTAGTTTCTTCTTATGGTACCGGGACCTGATGAATCTTCTTTCAAGCGGGTCCTTGTACTTGAGCCAGGGGTTCTCAATGCCGGCATTTACATACGCCTCGTCCTCCTTCGCCCAATAGGGCTCCTTTCCCTCGTACCCACGGCTCCCAAGGTTGTGGTTGCCGATGTTAAGCTCCCGCATTTCCTTCTCCCACAACTTGCGATTCTTGGTTGCTTGTAGCTCTTCATTGGCCACAAAAGCATCAAAGTCCGCACTGGGTGACATGCGGAAAGGCGGAGTGGACCTCTTCGAAACCTTTGCCCTCGGCAATCAGCTTCCGCACCATGTACTTATAGCTGCTGAGGTGTTTGGTGAACTTCAGGAGGGCTTGTGAGTTCACAATGTTGTTGGTTTGATGACTGGAGGCGTAGTCTCCTAGGAACTTGTATCGTGCGTGCAACCTCGCAATGAGCTGGGCTCGCAAAGGCGCTTTGCTCTCAGCTCGGAGGTCCGTCTCGTTGAGATTGACGACCTCTCGGAGGATACATGCCAGTTGGTTGCCGTACCCCTTGGCAACATCCTTAGGCTCCACCGGCAAACCACCGGCGGGGTCCACCTCTTTGATCGTGTCTCTCGCGGTGCCGACCGTGTTTTGGCGCCTTGCCTTCCGCGGCCTCTTGGAACCACTTGTCCCGGTGCCACTACTCCCGGCGGCGCCGCTAGGATCGTCGCGCTTGTCTCGCCGCCACCCCCGGCGGCGCCGGTTGCCTCGTCGCCGCTTGGCGCGTAGGTACTACCCCCGGCGGCGTCGCTTGCCTCGTTGCCGCTTGGCTCCTCGCCACTACCCCCGGCGTCATCCTCCATCTCATGGTCCTCGTCGCCGCCAACACCGGCGGCCTCGGCATCCTCCTCCGGTCCTAAAGAAGTGCCTATTGTAGTGCTCCTCTAATTGTTCTTCAGACGCCATGGTGGCTTGCACTAATAGAAGATGAAAAAGAGTTAGAATTCACGGAAAAATTCGGCATGACCTTTGCTAAAAATTGGTCATGCCGAGTGCTAGAATTGCCGGAACGGAAATGAATCGACATTCGACACTCAATAGCAACTCAATCCCTGTAACAGAAATGCAATTCACATATATGATACATTTTTCATTTTCATTTCTTTCTCCAACCAGCGATGAGAGAATGAACATAGCAACAACATGTGTCATTTCTCATTTGTGAACACTTGACAAGCATCTACTGAACAAATACTAATAAGCAGTTGGAAATTCTTGTTACAGGGGAATATGTAGCACACCAGTCAAGATGCTAGCATTTTCTGGGCATTTTATAAATCATCAGTAATAGCACTATTTTCATTTCAAACCGGAGAATTAATTCATATATAACCAGAGACAACTATTTTCATTTTTATTTGCAACATTTGCAACCGGAGACAACATTTCCATCTCAACCTGAAGCAAACCGAAGCATTTAGTATAACAAATACAACCGGAGACAACATTTCCATCTCAACATTTCCAACTACTGCCTTTTTCTTTATTTATTTCTGTAGTTGCTACTATCATACCAAACATCTAAATACTGCAGAGTTTAGAAAATTAAACATAATGATTAGGCATTCCCTTATCGTCAATCTGCTAATTCATTTTCATTAGGCATTTCATTTTCATTTAATGAAATGAAAAACTAACATACTGCCTAGTGCCTAGTTCTTCTCCAACAAACATTTCATTTTCTTTTTTCACCATGTATTCTAGTCTGTACAAAAAGCTAATTCATTTCATTTTCATTTCACAATAACCATCGGTAATAGCACTACGGTAGCATCATTTCCGAGTGAGTCAGTGACAGAATTTCATCATGCTAGCCCTGGATTCAAACCAGAATTCAAACACTAAAATAAAAACCATAACCATTTTACATCAACACCATGCTACTCTCTGGCTACATAATTAAAACAGTGCCAAACAGAGCTTGTACCCACTTATACAAAATACACTAGGTACCTTATCATTTTCATTTTGTTTTAAATGAACCAGATAAGGAACATAGCACCAATTTTCATTTTATTTTAAATGAACCAGAGAAGCTCACATGTGTCATTTCTCATTTGCGGATTATCAGAAAGCTCCAATTATAAATCAACTAAATGAACCTAGCTAGCTACTGTCCATTTGCAACAGCACATCATATATTTGCAAAAACACAATTTTTTAAATGAACAATTCCCATCTCAAATTACATAACCAGAGAACTAGCATCAACCATGCATAGCACCAATTTAAATCCATTTTAGCAAACCATTTTAGCTAACCATTTTAGCAAACCATTTTAGCAAACCAGATAAATCGAGCATTCCTAAATCAACCAATAACACGTGCATTTCTGAATTGACTGTAAGTGCAATTGCAAAGTTCAAAGGAGGACTTCAACCAGATAAATCAAGCATGCCTTTCATCATCCTGCAAGTGCAAATTGCAAAAGAGCAACATGCTGATTCACCTGACACAAGCACTAAGTAAATAACTAGCAGGTTGTTTTTCTTCAACTATTACAGCCATGATTGTTCCTATACATATTTAACTAGCACATTAGCACAATTAGATGATTCATTCCTGGAGCTACGATCTTGTGATCTTGTGATCGATGCCGGGTACGTGTAGAAGGAACTCCAATGAACCCTAATCACTAGCAGGAACCCTAGCCGGGAGGGGGAAGGTGGAGGGAAGGGGAGAGGGGAGGGAAGAGGGGAGGGGGGAAGGTGGAGGGAATCTCACCGACGGTGAAGGTAGCGACGACGGTGGCGACGATGGTGGCCTCTCCTCCTCCTCCTCCTCCTCGATGTGCGGCGGCCTCCTCCTCGATGTGCGGCGGCCTCCTCCTCTTCGATGTGGTGCGGGAAGGGCGTGGGGATGGGCTTCCGCGGCGGCGTGCTAGGCTCGTGCGACGGCGGGTGCTTCTCCAACGGCGGCGCTCGATCTAGAGGCAGAGAGATGTGGTAGCGGGGATGTGCGTGGCTGGAGAGAAAAAATGGTTAAGTCCTTATTACAGGCTGTGCCGGGGGTTATTGCCGGCGCACCGAGGACCACGGTTCGCTGGGGAAAAGTATTCCCCCGGCGAACAAAGGACGTGGTGTGCCGGCAATAAGCCTGGCACAGCTGTAACCTGGGACTTGTGTGTAGCAGTTTATACACATGTGCATTAAAAAAATCCTATATTATTTTTAGTTATTTATTTATTTTCTCTTTATTGTATGTTTCTTTCCTTTTACCCCAAATCCTATACTATTTTATTTTTCTTATCTTTTCAAGATAAGAACAAAGCAATATGCATGAGTTATGTAAAAACATGAAGATATGAGTTATATATACATACACAAAATATTGACCAACATAATATTAATTAGTCATACATAAAATATTGGCCATGACCATATGAGTAGTTATGAATTACACAAAATATGAGTTATAGATTGCAAATAAAGTTTTACATCATCGATTGAGAAGAGTGTTTCGCTTTCTTCTTGCTTTTCTTGCTCGTCGTTGAATAATTTAGCCCCGTGTCGTGACTTCTTCTTTTGAAGGGTCGACTCGACCTCGGTAGCGTGGTCCTGCTTCTTCTTGTGGTGTATGTTGTGTCTTCGTCCTCGGATTCTTCCATCATTGGGTCTCAGACTTGTCCTTCGAAGTCTTCCTCGTTGGCGACTCCATCCATTCCGACGATGGTCCTCTTGCCTCTCCTCACGATAACACGGCTAGGCCTGGGTGGGTCGGTTATGAAGAAGCATTGGTGCACGTGTTCTGCCGGTACCCATGGCTTATTCTGCGCGGTGGCGTTCGTGGACTTTGATTTGTTGGCTTCGGGTAGAAACATGGTGGTGAAATACCGGTCTTCTTTTCGACGCTCTTAGCCCATCGATACGGAACATCGGCACTTTCTCCCCGAGCGTAGCTAAGCTCCCAAATTTCCTCGATTCTTCCGTAGTATCTAGTCTTTACGTCACCCGTCCGAGAATCCATCGTTACCCCGAGTTCCGGTAAACACTTGTTCTTGTCTTTTTCTTCAGTGTAGAATGTGTACTCGTTGATATCGTACGCTTGGTAAGTCATGATGTTGGGCGCGGGGCCATGTGACAAGGCCAATACTAGTTTATCCTTGTCGGAATCCATTGGTGGGGGATTAGCATCAATGTGGTCTTTGAACCAGCGCGCGAAAGAGGAGTTGTGCTCTCTGTATATTTCTGCTTCCGTCATCATCGGCTTGCCACTGTTCTCTATCATGGTTTTGTGCTCTTTCAACCAAGGATCGATCAAGTCAATGTGTTGTAGCGCTACTAAGTTGGCCCTGTCAAAGTTGGAAGTCCGACCAGACATGTGCACGTGCAGTTCCTTCCTTCCATTTTTGTGGCCTACTCCCTCGAACCTGCGGAGGTGCTTGTTTTGAGGCAAACCAACAGGGTCCTCGATGTCTAGATAATTCGTGCGAGAAGAGATGCACTCTTCGGTGAGCCAGCCACTGACGATGCTTCCATCCGGATGTGACCTGTTACGAACGTATCCTTTAATGACCCCATTCATTCTTTCAAACGACATCATGTTGTGTAAGAATGCCAGCCCTAGACCGACGATATCATCCATGATATGGACCAACGGATGGACCATCACGTCAAAGAATGCGGGCGGGAAGTACATCTCAAGCTCACATAGGATCACCACGATCTCTTCACTGGAGCCTTGCGAGTTTCTTCACGCTTATCGACTTCCGAGTTATGACGTCGAAGAAGTTACGGAGCCCGATCAGCGTTGCACGGACATGGTCATCCATTATACCTCGGATTGCAACCGGAAGAATCGCGTCATCATCACGTGACGGTCATGAGACTTCATGCCGCTGAAGTTTCGTTTCTTGGGGTCCATGTATCTGCTTATTAGCCCGGAGTAACCGAAGGGCACTCGACTCCTAGAAGGCAATTGAAAAATTGATCGACCTCGGCCGGACTAAAAGTGAAGCGAGGAGGGGGGACGAGTAATAGTCCCGGCTGCTTAATCCTTTTGCGCTTCCGACCGCCGTCCGCCTCCTCCTCCGAATGTCCCTCTTGGGCCGCCGGGATACGAAGCTCTTCCACGATGCCCAAAACTTTCAGGTCGTGTCTTGCTTTCGGCCCATCTTTGGTCCGGTCCGGCATGTTGAGAAGAGTGCCAAGCAAGCTCTCGCACACGTTCTTTGTAATATGCATGACATCAAGGCGGTGAGGTGTATCGAGAATTTTCCAGTACGGCAAGTCCCAAAACACGGACCTCCTTTTCCATACACCAATGAGCGGCGTCGTTTCCTTTTTCTTCTTCTTCTCTCCAGGCTTTTGACGAATCTTTCCGGTGCGAGGCACTCCTTCCAACCTTTCGGTAATGTATCGATCTCTTCGCCGCTCTTCTTACGTGGAGGTCCTCGGGGTTCATTTGTACCATCGAACGGATCTCCACGCTTTCTCCACGGGTCGAGTCTTCGTAGCCACCTTCGATGCCCCATGTAAACTGTTTTCGAAGAGCCGGGATCCTTACCAAGCTGCAAAAACATCGTCTCTTCCATGCACCTGACACATGCCTTGTGTCCATGGCACACCTGTCACGAAATGTAACCGTATCCGAGGTAGTCCTGCACCGTCGTGATCAACGCGGCCCTCAAAGGGAAATATTCTTCGCGACGGCGTCCCATGTATCTACCCCTTCCTCCGCCCACAACGTTTCAAGCTCCTCCTTTAATAGTTCGAGATACATGTTGATATCGTTTCCTGGCTGTGTCGGCCCTTGAATTAGCATACTCATCTGTATGTACTTCCTCTTCATGCACGACCAGGGCGGGAGGTTGTAGATCCATACAAACACGGGCCATGTGCTATGTGTGTCTGCTCCGGTTTACGAACGGATTGAATCCGTCCGTGCTCGCACCCAACTCTGATGTTTACGGGATCTGCCCCAAAACTTCCGAATTCATTGTCTAATGCTTTCCAGCGGCTTGCATCCGAAGGGTGCGTCGGCACTCGGGTGCTCAATCCGCTCTTCATCATTCAACACTGCCTCCTTTCTTTCTACGTGCCAGCGCATGAGCTTTGCTTCCTTGCGGTCCGCGTAGAACCGTTGAAGCCGGGGGGCGAGCGGGAAGTACCACACAACTTTCCGAGGAGCTTTCTTCTTCCCTTTCTTGTACCGTTCAGCTTCACACACGGGACATTTGGTCTTGTCCATGTGCTCCTTGCGATACATGATACGGTCGTTGATGCGGGCGTGATACTTTTCGTGGGGTAAGTCGAGAGGGCACGTGATTCTCTTGGCCTCGGCTAGACTACCGGGACACGTGTTCCCGGCGGGAAGGAGATCTTTCACGTATTCCAGGATGTCATCGACGCTTGTGTCCGTCCATCCGTGTTTCGCCTTCATCCGCGAGCACATCGAGAGCTACTCTCAAGCGAGACTCCCCCAACCCGCGACCCGAGTCGTACAACGGAGTATTCGAGTCTATCTCGAGTTGCTCAAGCTTTGATTTCCGCTTGGCGCCTTTCGTCTTTTTGAGAAGCAGATCTTGAAGATGAGGGTCCCGCACGACTGAAGCTAGCGGCACCTCTTCGTCGTCGTCAAGGTTATTGTCGTCGTCAAGGTTATTGTCGTCGTCACTCTTCATCGTCATCAATATCATGATGCCCTCCTTCTTGCCGGCCATTATTACCACCCGCCGCCGTCGCCCCATTGACCTCCGCGCCATCATCACTCATCCATTGAGTGTGTCCATGCATGAATCCATTAGTGAGCAGGTGCCCCTGCAATTTGCTCGAATACGGGTCAAACCATTTCCCTCGTTTGCATCTCCGGCACGGACACAATACCTCCGTGCGGTTATTTTCATACATGTCGATGATCGCGTGTTTCAGATATCTCATCACGATGCTTTCACTCATCTCGATAACCATTATCGCCTGCATGGTAAGATTACATAATTGATTAGAACCATGCATCCGTCGGTAGTTTTCACGGAAAATTTCGGCATGACCTTCCTACACGGTAGGACATAGGAGCGCCAGAAATGTGCCGAAACGGAAACTTAAAGAATCAACATTTCGGCGCAACGTTGGCAACTCATTTTCAACGCCAACACACACAAGCACAAGCACAAACACAACATATATATATGCCACACACGAGAGCTTTGCTTCAAATGTCCAACATACATCGATTTCATTCCTCAATTTGTTCATTAATCACCTATTTGTTTGATATAATTGTCGACGAGATCGAGACGACGCGCGCGACAATGGCGTATGGAAGCCGAGCTTTCTAGATCTAGATCTAGATTGAGCGGTCAACGCGGGATAGTAGATCTAGATCTACATAGGGGGATGTGGGAGATGCATGTAGGAAGGGAAGATTTGCTCAAAAAATATGATTTTGTTTGGTCAAATTAGCTAAATTGGGGATAGGAATAGGCAAAAATGAGCTCGGGTTGGGAGAAGGCTCGGGTTGTGTGGAGAAGTGGAGTGTATTGAGTGTGTGAGTGAGTGTGCTGGTTGGTGGCTGAAATAACTCCCGAGTTATTGCCGGCGCACCCGGACCATGGTGCACCGGCAACATATACCCCATCCGGCTATAGTTGCTCCGGGCCGGGCCCAGAAACACCGCCGGCGCACCAGCCCAGGAGCGCGCTGCCGGCGCGCTCTCGGGCTGGTGCGCCGGCAGCGTTCCGGGCCTGGCCCGATCGGCCGAGCCCATGCCGGGAATTTTCCCCGGCGCGTCTTCTCCGTAGGTGCGCCGGCAGTATGCCTGCATCGCCGGCGCGGCGACTTCCTGGTGCGCCGGCAACACTTTCCACCGGCGCACGTCCTAGGTGGTGCGCCGGCACGTTTTGCCTCCACCTATAAGCTTTTCCCTAGTGGTGGATACCGCAAAATCCTATTCTTAGCATCCAGATGACTAGAGCGAAGATCATGCATATACAGGCTCACTATACTAACGACACAGGCAATATCTGATCTTGTGTGTGATATGTAGATTAAACATCCAACTATTCTCAAATATTGATGTTTATCAACCGGATCACCTGAATTTGCTAGAGTACGATGGTTCTTCTCAATGGGTGTGGGTGTTGGCTTACACTCTAGCGTACCAGTTTCAGTAAGCAAATCAAGCACATATTTTCTCTACGAGAGATAAATACCCTGTGTTTCATAAGCAACTTCAATTCCGAGGAAATAATGCAGATATCCTAGGTCCTTGACCTCAAATGACTTTGACAATGTCTTCTTCATACATAAGATCCCTTCGTCATCATCATATGTAATCACTATGTCATCAACATAAACCACAAGAATGGTAATCTTGTTATATATTATGCCGCTTAAAGAAAATAGCATGGTCTGCGTTGCTTTGTTCATATCCCACCGAACATATTTCATTCCGAAACCTCGCAAACCAAGCTCGAGGTGATTTCTTCAGGCCGTATAATGATTTCTTTAGCTTACACACTTTCCCCTCAGTTTCCTTACTATTTAATCCTGGTGGAATTTGAATGTAGACTTCCTCTTGCAAGTCCCCGTGAAGAAACACATTTTTAACATCCATTTGAAATAACTTCCAATTATAGTTTGCCAATGTCGCGATCATTGTTCTAATATTATTCATCTTAGCTACAGGGGAAAATGTTTTATCATAATCAACCCCGGGTTAGGCTATACCCCTCTGCCACTAATTTGGCCTTATATCTCTCCACCTTACCTTCAGGTGACAAAATAGGAAGCTGGACCGGAGAGGCGGAGACCATCTGAAAGTGCATGGAGCCCCCATGTGTGGTTTTGGTAATTAATGACAATCCCTATGGACTAATGTTTGCATTGAGTTATATTTGTAGGTGTTGTCCATAGGCAATGCTTGAACCATATGTTGGCTTCAAGGTTGCAATAAGAAGAAATAGATAAAGGATATCAAGTGTCAAGTATGTCCTGAAGATGAAGATGAAGTGAGCCCTCAAGTTACTTCAAGACATCAACATGATGAAGAATTAAGAAATGAAGTGCAAGTTCAAGATGAGCCAAACTCGAAGAGATCATATGCTTGAAGCTTGCCATGAAGAAATGAAGTGCAAGTTCAAGATGTGTCAACTCGAAGAGATCAGATGCTTGAAGCTTGCCATGAAGAAATGAAGTGCAAGTTTAAGGTGAGCCATCTCAAAGAGATCATTTGCTTGAAGCATGCCCTCCATATGGTGTTCATGTATATATGAAGTTGCACCGAAGAAGAAGCTCTCCCATGGTGGATTATGGGGGAGCAATCCACAAGACTTCGTCAAGCAAGCACAATCAAGAAAGGTGTTCCATCTTGTTGCGGTCAAGATCATCATCATCAAGCTCAAGTGGAATGCTCAAGGTTAAGGTTTGCTCTTGATAGGGTTTCTTTCTCACCGGTCTCATGGTGTAGTTGGAGACCAGTTTATAATTTAGTTGCTGTACTATCAAGAGAGCTCTCGAGTGAGTAACTCGATCGTATCCTTCGGAGAGCTCAAACCTTTGCATCCTTGCATCATCTTTCTTGGTTGTTATTTGGATCTTATCCATATGGTGTTTTAGATCTTGTGCTTATTCTCATGACAAGCTCTAGTTCATCGAAAACAGATTCCGCAAGAATCACTTGTTGCGTTTTCGAGATTGGAGTTTTTCTCGGTTTCTCGTATTGAGAGGTTTCACTCTAAAATACATAGAAAAACCTACCCCACTTTCTCTTAATCTTTTCACTCTTTGTGGGGTAGCTCTTGTCATCTTCTTTACAACAAAATTGGTTTCACCTAAATCCGAGTTTCCTAACTCAAGTTGTTGCATTTTCCATATTGGAGGTTTTACCGGTTTGCTTTTTATAGATAGGTAAAACCTTTATCCATTTGTTTCTATCCTACTTTGCTGGACTATGATGTTTCTATGCATATTGTTGTAGAGCTCGTTGTTGTTATTTCAACGAGCCCAATATCATCGAAATCGGAGTCCGGATGCAAAAGTTATTAAGGTTTTCGTATCGGGTGTTTGGGCAAAAACTGGGGGGCCGGAACTGCCGCCGGGAACACCCCGGCACTGCCGGTGGCCAAGACCGGCACTTCCGGCCACCCCTGCACTGCCGGTGGCTCAAGGCCGGCACTGCGGGCCTGTCGCGATTTTGGCCCCAACGGGCAGAAATCTGAGACCCCTATTTAAGCCCTTCTTCCTCCTCTTTCTCCCCATTTCTTCTTCCTCCTTTTGCTCTCCACCATTGTTGACCTTGAGTGTTGGAGATATGCCCAAGAGGCAATAATAAAAGTGGTTATTATATATCTTTATGTTTATGATAAATGTTTATATACCATGCTATAATTGTATTAATCGAAACATTGATACATGTGTGTTATGTAAACAACAATGAGTCCCTAGTAAGCTTCTTAACTAGCTTGTTGATTAATAGATGATTAGTTTCATAATCATGAACATTGGATGTTATTAATAACAAGGTTATATCATTGTATGAATGATGTAATGGACACACCCAATTAAGCGTAGCATAAGATCACGTCATTAAGTTATTTGCTATAAGCTTTCGATACATAGTTACCTAGTCCTTATGACCATGAGATCATGTAAATCACTTATACCGGAAAGGTACTTTGATTACATCAAACGCCACTTGCGTAAATGGGTGGTTATAAAGGTGGGATTAAGTATCCGGAAAGTATGAGTTGAGGCATATGGATCAACAGTGGGATTTGTCCATCCCGATGACGGATAGATATACTCTGGGCCCTCTCGGTGGAATGCCGTCTAATGTCTTGCAAGCATATGAATAAGTTCATAAGAGACCACATACCACGGTACGAGTAAAGAGTACTTGTCAGGAGATGAGGTTGAACAAGGTATAGAATGATACCGATGATCAAACCTCTGACAAGTAAAATATCGCGTGACAAAAGGAATTGGTATCGTATGTGAATGGTTCATTCGATCACTAAGTCATCGTTGAATATGTGGGAGCCATTATGGATCTCCAGATCCCGCTATTGGTTATTGGTCGGAGAGAGATCTCAACCATGTCTACATAGTTCACGAACCGTAGGGTGACACACTTAAGGTTTGATGTTGTAATAGTAGAACTTGAATATGGAATGGAGTTCGAAGTATTGTTCGAAGTCCCGGATGGGATCCCGGACATCACGAGGAGTTCAGGAATGGTCTGGAGAATAAGATTCATATATAGGAAGTCATTTTATAAGTTTGAAAATGATCTGGTGCGTTTATGGAAGGTTCTAGAAGGTTCTAGAAAAGTCCGGAAGAAATCACTTTGGAAGGCGGAGTCCCGGAGGGACTCCACCACCATGGCCGGCCAACCCTAGAGGGTGGAGTCCCAGGTGGACTCCACCAAAGGTGGCCGGCCACCCCTCCCAAGGAAAGGTGGGAATCCCACCTCAAGTGGGAATCCCACCTTGGGTAGGTTTCATGTCATATGGAAGGTTTTGGTTTGGGGTCTTATTCGAAGACTTGTAGACCAACTCTTGGGTGTTCCACCTATATAATGAGGTCCAAGGGGAGGGGGCCGGCCACCCCAAGACCACAAGGTGGCCGCACCCTATAGTGGCCGGCGCCCCCCTCTCCCAAACCCTAGCCGCCCCACCTCCTCCACCTCTCCCGCAAGCTTAGCGAAGCTCCGCCGGAGTTCTCCATCGCCACCGCCACCACGCCGTCGTTCTGCCGGATTCAAGGAGGAGCTACTACTTCCGCTGCCCGCTGGAACGGGGAGAAGGACGTCGTCTTCATCAACACCGAACATGTGATCGAGTACGAAGGTGCTGCCCGATCGTCGCGCCGTGATCAAGATCTTCTACGCGCTTTTGCAAGCGGCAAGTGATCGT